>NC_044033.1:230493068-230597602 GCF_901765095.1 Microcaecilia unicolor | reverse complement strand
CTCCCTCCGGCTCCCTCCAGCTCCCTCCAATCTCCCGGGCCATCCCCTCCGAGCTCCAGGCCCCTCCCTCCTTCCCAGCTCCAAGGCCCCCCTACCTCCCTCCCAGCTCCAAGGCCTCCCTCCTTCCGATGCCTCCCTCCTTCTAAATTTTAATAGTTACCTCGTCGGGTTACAGGCAGCGGTAGTTAGCAGCAGTGAAAAGCGTGCTGAGAGAGGGAAGGGAAGGCTCCTGAAGCACCGAGCAGCTCGCACGCTTTTCGCTCCTGCCGCTGCCTGTAACCTGACGAAGTAACTTTTAAAATTCAGAGGGAGGGGGACTGGAACTCGGGCAGTTGGGGCGGAGGCATGCTGCGCGGTCCCCCCCTTGAGCGCGAGGCCCTATGCGGTCGCCTCGGTCGCCTCACTCTAAGACCGACCCTGCTTATGTGCTCTAATGATGGAGTCCATGTACCTGATCATATAAGGGCCCATCTCTGGCTCTTTCTCTATTATAACCGTTATAAACATGTGAAATGCAGACACCCAATTGGTAATAGATTTAAATATCCTAGGTCTTCTGTCCCGCTCAAATGGTGAGAAAATTCTGTCTCTACCATTGCTGTCCTCATCCTGCTCCCGTAAGAGGAGCGAAATATATCAATAAACTCTTTCTTCAGGATTTTCTCTTTCATCGCCTTAGACACACTACTAGACAGCGTGAATACTCCACATAATAAGTCGCTTCTAGGGTTACATACTCCTTCACATGTCCCCCTGCTGCTTGCTGTCGCTCTACATTACATGTGTGTATTGGCATGTCAATTGGCACCCTATCTGCTTGCCCCGTATTAGAGCTTGCAGCTTGCCTTAACTCATAATCATGCAGCGCACTCTTAATTCCCAAAGCTACTGAGGTGTCATGGCTCTGTGTACTAGGATATGACATCTGTGAAGTGGCCATAGCCGTGTCTGCCGATTTACCCCCTGTAGCTTCGTGAATAGTCATGTTCACCTCTAGCGCAGGTACCATTGCTGAATTGGGTATTTGTGGTGCTGATGTCGCTGCCATGTTTCCCCAGGATTGCAGCTGCTGGGTTACTGACGATACGCCGTGCCGCTCAACCAGTTCGCTGAGCTCAGTCATAAGAGCTCCGAGGTCTGGGGCTTGTTGTATTTACACTCCTTCCGCAAGTTGTACAGGTCTAGCATTGATTCTGGGTTCTCCGCGTGGCTTTCTTTCTGCTTGGCTGCATTGTTTCTTTGCTGTAGTCTTTTTCCCCTGCCTGGCGGCCTTGTCCGCTGACGATTGCCTTTTGTTCCGTTGTGATGGCATCTCTGCAATGTAGATACTAACAGAATTGATCATTAATTACACCTGCCTGTATCATTTACATATAAACTGTATTGTCATTAAACTAATCCTCAACGTCTCTCTGTATATTATGATTATTATTATTGATTTCTGCTGGGTTACCATATGCCGCCATTGGAAGGGAATAGCACGCACTGCTACTTAATACTTAATTATCCTGTGTCAAGACAGAGAGGTAGAGAGAGAGAAAAAAATATTGGACCAAAACCACCACAATATTTTTCTGGTTATCTGTACTGTTTTCAGTGCTGCAGCTCTGCTGCCCCATGCGGTTTTACTTTTTTTTTTAATTGATTACATGATATATAACTATATATATAAATCTAGGGGTTTATCCTCTCTGTGGCCTGTTTGCTCTGATCTGATGCCATCTGCTGGCTCCTTATGGGAACTGCCCTCTTCTGATCAGCATCGGATACATATTGTACTGTTGACCAAAATAGGAGCAGGGAAGGGGGTGGAAGTAGTAAAGTTAATGTGCCTCTTTACAAAACGGTGACTGAGCGTCAAAAAACGGCACCGCATTCCCCATACTGGCCACATATGAACCCAGGGCCGTGTGTCGCTCGCAGCCCCTGGCTGCTGGCGTGTGATCATTACTGCCCCTGAGGGCAAAAACCTCTGACCTCGATGCACACGTGACCACGCGGCCCAAGAATGTCGCCCTCGGCTACTGCATCCTCTTGACTCGCTGCTGTATGGCTCGTGTATGCCCGCCCATGCATCCCCTGCCTCCAAGGGCCGTTTGTTTCCTGGACATTTGAGGGGGAGTTGCTGCCACACAGCCGCCCCTGAGCGAACTCCGAGCTCTTTCGCCACCCCTACTTATCCCATACGCCACCCATGCTGCCGCTTTCCTGTGCTCCGATGATGGCACCATCCCGAAGGCAGACTGAGCTCTTTTGCCGCCCCTGCTTATCCCGTGCACTGCCCATGCCGCCGCTTTCCTGTGCCCCGACAATGGCACCATCCTGTAGGCGGACCATGCGGGCCCTGGGGCGAGCCCCCGTGCAATCGCCGCTCAAGGTGCAACACTGGTATCCCTCGCAAACTTCTCCCACCAACCTCAACGCTACTGTCCCAGGCCCACTCTCTTTTTTTTTTTAATTGCCGAACTCGCCTGTCCTATGCACCCACTGCTTTACAATATTGTAAAGTAGCAGAAATACATCCTTGCTATCCCTAGGAAAAACCACATTTGCCAAAAGACAGCTAGTATCCAGCCACCTTACCAATGTCTCGACCGTGCAACCGCATGCACTACCCGAGCTGCGCTGCTCAAAGGAGGGGAAATCGCTCTGAGCTGAATACTCTCTGCTGCAGGTTAGTACTCAGTGCTGCTTCTTGGGTGCTGGCTAGCTCCAAAAAGAGGCCTTCTGTTCCCTCACCTGTACCTTTGTACTCATTGCCCCTCCCCCCTCCCCTGCCCCTTTTCCCTCTTTAACTCTTTCCCTGCCTTCTCCCTGTAACTATCCTTGTCTCTATCCCTTTCCCTCCCACCATTCCCTTTTGTCCCAGCTGGCCTTCCGCCCGTTTGTGGGCAGCATCCCCCTAGTGTGGTCTGCCTCTTTCTTTACCTCACTAGTTACTCCCATAGTAACATAGTAACATAGTAAATGATGGCAGAAAAAGACCTGCATGGTCCATCCAGTCTGCCCAACAAGATAAACTCATATGTGCTACTTTTTGTGTATACCCTACTTTGATTTGTACCTGTCCTCTTCAGGGCACAGACCGTAGAAGTCTGCCCAGCACTATCCCTGCCTCCCGCCACCGGCTCTGCCACCCAATCTCGGCTAAGCTCCTTAGGATCCATTCCTTCTGAACAGGATTCCTTTATGTTTATCCCACGCGTGTTTGAATTCGTTACCGTTTTCATTTCCACCACCTCCCGCGGGAGGGCATTCCAAGCATCCACTACTCTCTCCATGAAAAAATACTTCCTGACATTTTTCTTGAGTCTGCCCCCCTTCAATCTCATTTCATGTCCTCTCGTTCTACCGCCTTCGCACCTCCGGAAAAGGTTCTTTTGCAGATTAATACTTTTCAAATATTTGAACGTCTGTATCATATCACCCCTGTTTCTCCTTTCTTCCAGAGTATACATGTTCAGGTCATCAAGTCTCTCCTCATACGTCTTGTAACGCAAATCCCTTACCATTCTCGTAGCTTTTCTTTGCACTGCTTCAATTCTTTTTACATCCTTCGCAAGGTACGGCCTCCAAAACTGAACACAATACTCTAGGTGCGGCCTCACCAACGACTTATACAGGGGCATCAACACCTCCTTTCTTCTGCTGGTCACACCTCTCTCTATACAGCCTAACAACCTTCTAGCTATGGCCACCGCCTTGTCACACTGTTTCGTCGCCTTCAGATCCTCAGATACTATCACCCCAAGATCCCTCTCCCCGTCCGTACCTATCAGATTCTCTCCGCCTAACACATACAAAAATATATTTAAAGGTACGGCGGGGGGGGGGGGGGGGGAAGGGCGGGGCAGTGGCGGGCTGGGGAGGCTTAGCCTCCCCAAGCCTCTTATATGGGGCGCCTATGACAATATCGACCGGCTTATCTTTATCCATATGTTCAACCCTTCAAAGAAATGCAATAGATTGGTGAGGCAAGATGTCCCTTGACTACATCCATGTTGACAGTGAGGGGCATAATCCAACGTCGCCGGTGAAATAGATCACCGGTGGTCTATTTTGGTGGCAGCGCAACAGCTGGCTGGAACCGTATTATCGAAAAAAATGGCTGGCCATCTTTTTTTTCGATAATACGGTTTAGCCCGGCCAAATGCCAGAGTTCGCCGGGTTTGAGATAGCTGGTTTTGTTTTTCAGCGATAATGGGAAAAAATGCCGGCCATCTCAAACCCGGCAAAATCCAAGGCATTTGGTCATGGGAGGAGCCAGCATTTTTAGTGCACTGGTCCCCCTCACATGCCAGGGCACCCTAGGGGGTACTTCTAAAAATGTTTAAAAAATACAAAAAAAGCTCCCAGGGGCATAGCTCCCTTACCTTGGGTGCTGAGCCCCCCCAAATCCTCCCCAAACCCACTCCCCACACCTCTACTCCATTACCATAGCCCTTATGGGTGAAGGGGGCACTTACATGTGGGTACAGTGGGTTTTTTTTTTGGGGGGGGGGTTGGAGGGCTCAACACTTAGCACCACAAGTGTAACAGGTAGGGGGGGGATGGACCTGGGTCTGCCTGCCTGAAGTGCACTGCACCCATTAAAAACTGCTCCAGGGACTTGCATACTGCTGTCAGGGACCTGGGTATGACATTTGAGGCTGGCATAGAGGCTGGCAAAAAAGTGCTTTATTTTTATTTTTTTCGTGTGGGAGGGGGTTGGTGACCACTGGGGGAATACGGGGAGGTCATCCCCCATTCCCTCCAGTGGTCATCTGGTCAGTTGGGGCACCTTTTTGAGGCTTGGTCGTGAAAATAAAAGGACCAAGTAAACCTGGTGAAATACTGCTTAACGCCGCGTTTTTTTTTTTTCCATTATCCGTGAAAGCTGGCCATCTGGTAGCCACGCCCATGCCCGCCCATGTCCCTCCTTCGCTTCGCCGGCGACACGCCCCTCTGAACTTTCGCCGGCGAGGTGACGGGAAAGCGGCGATGCTGTCAAAAAAAGCAGCTTTCGATTATACCGATTTCACTGCTTTTCCGAGATCGCCGGCCATCTCCCGATTTATGTCGGAAGATGACCGGTGATCACTTTCGAAAATAAGCCCGTTTGTCTCATTAATCCATGCTTATGAATTTGTTCTGTTTTTTTTCTTTATAATAGTCTCTACAATTTGCCCAGCACTGACATCAGGCTCACCGGTATATAATTTCCCGGATCACCTCTGGAACCTTTTTAAAAAATAAACGTTACATTGGCAACCCGCCATTCTTCAAGCTTCATGCTTGAATTTAAAGATAAATTATATAATGCTAACAATAGTTCTGTAAATTCTTTTTTCAATTTTTATCAGTACTCTGGGATGATGCCATTGGTCCGATTTGCTACTCTTCAATTTGTCAAATTGCCCCATAACATCTTCCAGGTTTACAGAGATTTGATTCAGTTTCTCTGACTCTTCAGCTTTGAATTCTGCCACTGGTATCTCTCTCAAATCTTCAGTGAAGACTGAAGCAAAGAATTAAGTACATAAGTATTGCCATACTGGGACATACCAAAGTTTCATCAAGCCTAGCATCCTGTTTCTAGCAGTGATATCCAGGTCACAAGCACCTAAGAAGATCCCAAAAAAGTACAATACATTTCATGCTGCTTATCCTATGTACCTTAGAGCTTTTATGTGAAGTCCATTGCAGTGCTCCTAGGGTGCCTCACTGCTCTCCTGGGATGTCTGTGTGGCCAGTCTACTTAGAATGCTGGCTCCTCCTACTTCCCAATGACTTGATTTTGTGCATTTTTCACTTGGACATTTTTTTTTCAAAAATGGACCAAAAATATAAACGTACGGAGCACAAAGACATCTAGAAAATAGCCATTAAAAAAAATAAATAAAAGATAAGATGTTTTTCTGGTTTGAAAATGGTCATTTTCACTACTAGATTTTTGGACATTTTCAGCAAAATGTCCAAAGTCGGACTTAGATATATTGAAAATGCTCCTCCACATCAAGCAAATGATATGCTAGAATTTTATTTTCTACCAACAAGCAACTTTTTTCTGATTTCACTCAAGACTTTCACCAGTCAATGTACTCTCAGGACACATAAATTAAAAAAAACAACAACAACAAAACCCCCACTCACTAATCATCTCACTTTCAGCAATGATGGGCGGATGATCGAAAGCCCCGTGCTGTTCCAAACAGTGCTCTTAAAATAGTTCTGGAGAGGGCCGGCGGAACCCAGTAAGCATGACAGGGGGGGCATTGACCTCTGGAGGGCGCCACAAGCCATGCTTACCTCAGCTCCCCGACAGCCCTCGTTTCGTTCCTGTGCCACCCATAATATTCCTAGAACAAGATTTGAGCCTTTCTACTATCCTTTTTAAAGTTCTTTGGCTGTTAAGTTTCTACCTCTAGAAAAAGTTTCAGTTTAAAACTATGGGAAAAGTATCTACTTCTAGAGAAAATTTCAGTTTAAAACTATGGGGAAAGGGTTGTACACTATGATTACATACACAGGAAGATTAGGGTTTTCCTTCCTTTCATTTTGTTTTAGATAGGATAGTAGCTAACATTTGGATCTTCAAAGAAGCTGTTGGTTCCAGCTAGAGCTGACTAAAATAATAAAAAATAAAATAAAAGAGCGGCGACACTTTGGTTATTGAAGTTAAAAAGTAGGCTGTACGGCCGAAACACAGCTGTGTCAAGTCCCTTTCTCCCTGCTATCTATTGGTGGTTGGGAGGCGGGGATAATGCTGGGCAGACTTATACGGTCTGTGCCAGAGCCAGTGGTGGGAGACGGGACTGGTGGTTGGGAGGCGGGGATAGTGCTGGGCAGACTTATACGATCTGTGCCAGAGCTGGTGGTGGGAGGCAGGGATAGTGCTGGGCAGACTTATACGCTCTGTGCCAGAGCCGGTGGCAGGAGGCGGGGCTGGTGGTTGGGAGGCAGGGATAGTGCTGGGCAGACTTATATGGTCTGTGCCCTGAAGAGCACAGGTACAATCAAAGTAGGGTATACACAAAAAGTAGCACGTATGAGTTGTCTTGTTGGGCTGACTGGATGGACCGTGCAGGTCTTTTTCTGCCGTCATCTACTATGTTACTATGATAAATAAAGCCTACTTTTTAACTTCAATAACCAAAGTGTCGCCGCTCTTTTATTTTATTTTATCTTTTTTTTAGTCATCTTCGCTGTTTTGTCCAGTGTTGTATTTTGCGAAGACTGGTTTCTTCTGTTTTTTTTTGCGTGGTTCCAGATAGAGAACAGAAAACCATCACAGAGATACCCAATGCAATAAAGCAGTGATGCTGATGGAGAACAGGTTTTATTTGTACAAGTTTAATATTTTTGTTGTGTGCACACACCTTTTTTTTTTTTTTGTTACATTTGTACCCCATGCTTTCCCACTCATGGCAGGCTCAATGTAGCTTACATTGGGCAATGGAGGGTTAAGTGACTTGCCCAGAGTTACAAGGAGCTGCCTGTGCCTGAAGTAGGAATTGAACTCAGTTCCCCAGGACTACTACTACTACTACTATTTAGCATTTCTATAGCGCTACAAGGCATACGCAGCGCTGCACAAACATAGAAGAAAGACAGTCCCTGCTCAAAGAACTTACAATCTAATAGACAAACCAGCTTATAATCGAAAGACAAAAACGCCTATATTGCGACCTAAATCGGGAGATAGGCGTTTATCTCCCAAAAACGAATAACGCGGTATAATCGAAACCCGAACTTGGACGTTTTCAACTGCACTCCATCGCGGAAGCGTACAAAGTTGACGGGGGCGTGTCGAAGGCGTGGTGAAGGCGGAACTGGGGCGTGGTTATCGGCCGATCAGAGATGGGCGCCTTTCGCTGATAATGGAAAAAAAATATGCGTTTTTAGTGAGAATTTAGGGCACTTTTCCTGGACCCTGTTTTTCCATGAATAAGGCCCCAAAAAGTGCCCTAAATGACCAGATAACCACTGGAGGGAATCGGGGATGACCTCCCCTGACTCCCCCAGTGGTCACAAACCCCCTCCCACCACAAAATATGCCGTTTCACAACTGTTTATTTTCACCCTCAAATGTCATACCCACCTCCCTGGCAGCAGTATGCAGGTCACTGGAGCAGTTATTAGGGGGTGCAGTGGACTTCAGGCAGGTGGACCCAGGCCCATCCCTCCCCTACCTGTTACAATTGTGCTGCTTAATGCTTATTAGTCGTCCAACCCCCCAAACCCACTATACCCACAAGTAGGTGCCCCCCTTCACCCCTTAGGGCTATAGTAATGTTGTAGACTTGTGGGCAGTGGATTTTGAGGGGGATTTGGGGGACTCAACACACAAGGGAAGGGTGCTATGCACCTGGGAGCTGTTTTACCTTTTTTTTTGTTTTTGTAAAAGTGCCCCCTAGGGTGCCCGGTTGATGTCCTGGCATGTGAGGGGGGACAGTGCACTACGAATCCTGGCCCCTCCCACGAACAAATGCCTTGGATTTATTCGTTTTTGAGCTGGGCGCTTTCATTTTCCATTATCGCTGAAAAACAAAAACGCCCAGCGCACAAATTGTCGAATAAAACATGGACGTCTATTTTTTTCGAAAATACGATTCGGTCCGCCCCTTCACGGACCCGTTCTCGGAGATAAACGCCCATGGAGATAGACGTTTTCGTTCAATTATGCCCCTCAAAGTCTACCACCCTAACTACTAGGCCACTCCTCCACTATTTAGCTATTTGAGGGAGGGGTAAACCAATGGTTAATCTAGCGCCCAGTATATTGCTTCCAACAGTGGCCAATCCAGGTCACAAGTATGCAATACTCAAGATGAGATTGCACCATGGAAAGAGACAAGGGCATTATACTGTACACAGTCTTGAATGAATTCCTTCAAACAGGTGGTAAATAAATCCTAATAAAATAAATAAATAGTATTCTTGGTCTTATTTACCATCCCTTTTCTAATAATTCCTAGCATCCTATTTGCTTTATTGGCCGCTGCCACACACTGGGCAGAAGATTTCAGCATATTGTCTACAATGACACTTAGATATTTTTCTTGGATGCTGACCCCCAAGGTGACTAGCATCAGGTAACTATGATTCGGAATATTCTTCCCAATGTGCATCACTTTGCATTTGTCTACATTAAGCTTCCTCTGCCATTTGGATGCGAATTTTCACAGTCTGCACGTGTTTTAACAGATTTGAATAGTATTGTGTCATTGGCAAATTTAATCACCTCACTTGACATTTCTCTTCTTATTCTCTTTTTGCCTTCTTTATCATTGATTTGCATCTAACTCATCAGTGCTTGTGTTGCTTCCTATTTTCTTCGTTCCAGTACTTTTTCCATTTTTTGAAGGATGTTCTTTTGGCTCTAATAGCCTCTTTCACTTCACCTCTTGCTGGACACGGGCCAATCAAGGGTCTTATCCTTGGCACCTCTTAACCATGTTGGCTGTCATTTGCTCTTCTTTCCTCCCTTGTAAAAATATATGGAATGCATCTGGTTTGGAGTATTTTTAAACCACCTCCATGCCTCATTCAAAGTTCTAACCTTTGCAGCCTATCCTTTTAACTTCTTTTTAACCATTTTCCTCATTTTATCATACTCACCTTTTCGACTTCTGTGGTCTATGTGAAGAAAAAAAAAGGACAAATCAGGATAAAATATGCATATGTTATATCACATCATACTTTATGCTATGGCTTATCTTGTTGAGCAGACAGGATGGCCCATACTACTGTTTTTCTGCCATCATTTACTATGTTACTATGGGTCTCGGTCAGCTCTTACCTATGTCCAGGGTGTGAGGGAGGGGGATTTGGAGGAGCAGAGAACACCTTATGCAGGTCCCAGCCAATATTCAGCCTGGCATTGAATATCTGGGGCTAATTCTGCCTGTGGCGGGCATAGTCTCCCTTTCTAAAATTAAATGCTGCTACAGTAGACTTTCTTTGTGGTGTTCCTGAGCTTAGTGGGTTGCACCTGTGGTGGTGGTGGGACACCTGTGCATTAATCATGGATGCACTGAATGTTATTGTGGCTGGCGCTTTGCTGGATGTTGATGAGAGTTGGAGAGGAGCCCCAGGAGGAGATATTCCAATCCCAGAGTATTTAAGCCAGGACCCACTTCATGTACCTCACTGGCCAGCAATGCCTTACTAGATATTGCTTTGATAAGGCTGCCATACAACTCCTCTGTGACCAGTTACAATCCCTCCTCCAGACCAGGACATGCACTAATAATCCAGTGCCAAGCCATTTTAAGGGTACTGCCTTTCTTGCCACCGGCACTTTTCAGTCAGTTCTAGCAGTCAGTGCAGGCCTCATCCAGCCTGCCATCCCCAACTGCCTTGCCCAGTTCCTTGATGCCTTCCTCATCCATACCTCACAATATATTACCTTCTCCACTACCGCCCAGGCCCTCCAGAACAACATGGCTCAGTTCTATGCCATAGACTGCTTCCCCTCAGTCACTGGCATCATTGACTGCACATACATCGCACTCGGACCCCCTCTCCCCCCCCCATATCACTCCATGTACATGTAAATCGTGTGTGATGCACATGAGGAGATTGTGGATGTGTGTACTTGCTAACCAGGGTCCACCCACGATTTATTTATTTTATTTTATTTGTCACATTTGTATCCCACATTTTCCCACCTATTTGCAGGCTCAATGTGGCTTACATAATACCGGAGAGGCGTTCGCTGACTCCGGTGTGAACAAATACAAAGTGATGTAAAATAGGATCCATGTGGGACGATCACATTAAGGAATCATAAAGCGTAAGAATTGTGGTATGTCCATTACGTACTTTAGTTTTGCAGTGTTGCAGAGTTCGGCATTTAAGTTGGGTCGGTAGGGTAAGCCTTTTGAAACAGGTTAGTTTTTAGTGATTTCCGGAAATTTAGGTGGCCGTATATTGTTTTCAAGGCTTTTGGTAATGCATTCCACAATTGTGTGCATATGTAGGAGAAACTGGATGCGTAGGTTGATTTGTATTTATTATTACGATGCATATATCTTGCAGCATTCTGGAATCTACCACAGTTTTGACCGGCTTCTGGCTCCTAGGAAAGCAGTATTAGGATTCCTAATCTCCATACCTACTCCCCACCCTTATGTCACCAACCTACCTCCCTCAAGATGCCCTCAAAACCCATACCCATAACCTTCACTGCACAAGATCCACATTAAAATACACACCCATGTCTGTGAATCCTGCTCCCCCAACAGGTGGCAAAGACTACCTCCTGCAAACCTAGCTCATGACTCCTATTGTCCACCCACCCCAAAATGAGGTGGAGGAGGAATATAACAAGAGTCACAAGAACATCCACAACATTATTGAGCACACCTTTGGCCAGCTCAAAAACAGATTCAGATGTTGCGACCGTTCCTTGGGGGGGAACTCCTCTATAGCCCAGAAAAGGTTGCCAAGATATATATGACTTGCTGTATGCTGAACAACTTTGCACTTCAATGAAGACAGCCCCTGCCAAAGGATGCACAGCAGCAGTAGCAGCAGACGGTATCAGGTGAGTTCCCATCCACCAATTCCCCTGAGACAATTCCCACCTAGGACAAATCCCCCAGGGACAATTCCCAAATTCCCACCAAGGACTTCCCTCCCCCCCAGTCATTTACCACCCTCCCTATCCTTTTTTTTTTTTTTTTTTACTGATCATAGCTTCTATCTTGTATTGGGTCCCATAAGTCCTGGTAATTTGTCATAAATTGTAATCAGTGTGTCATTTTGAGGGGTTAAATTAGGTTCAAACCTAGTCTGGGGGGGTGTGGGACTGCAGTTTGTATTTATCTATCTATTTATTTATTTATTTATGACAGTTAGATCCTGGATTAAACATGAATTAGGTTGAAACCTAGCTTGGGAGTGTGTAGGGGGGCACTGCCCACACGAACTACATGTCTGGAAGGGGAAAGAGATGTGTAAAAGATAATGTTGTGGGGGGGGGGGTGTGAGGGGTTACTGGCCCCCCAAATGATCTGGAAGAGGAAAGGGACGGAGATTACTTGTCCTAGAGTGTTTTTTGGGTTATGGGTGGGAATTGTTCTCCCTGGTGTGGTGGGAATTGTCCAGATGGGAATTGGTGGGTGAGAACAGTCTGGTGGGAACTGTCCAGGTGAGAACTGACCTAGAACTCAGCAGACAAAACAAAAGGATGACCCCTCCCCCTGGCCACAGAACTGACCAGGGATCTCACCAGCTGGGGGTCTGTGCCAGACAAAGACTCATACAGATCAATTTAAAGTAAAGGTCAGTGCAGTATTTATTTGTGCTCACCATATCTTATTCTATCCCCCCACCATTCTACCCCCCCCCCCACACATCCTTCCCCCAGCACACACACCCTCAGCACACATACCTGTCCTCAACCAGCACATCCTACCCCTCCCCCACCCTCAGCATACACCCCTTCCCATCAGCACCCCCCCCCCCCCCAGCATACACCTTCCTACTCCCACACACCGCCACAGCATGGTATTTGCCTCACAGCTTTACCTCCCCCTTTCCATCTCCTCTGCAGCCCTTCTCTCCCACCCCTTCCTCAAGCTGCAGGAGAGGGTCCAGGTCTTGCAGAAGCAAGCAAGGTGTCCGAGTCTTTCCCTGTGGGGCTCCCACTTCCCTCAGAGGCATCAGGAGATGCAGCTGGTCAAGATGGCGGCTAAGTAGGAAGCACGGAAGAAAGCTCCGCTGTTAACCGCTCTTACTCTTGATTTTTTTTTGCCTTCGATTGAGTTTCCTAAACGATGCCTAAAAGGAGAGGTAAATCGCGAGGAGGTCCCGCTACTCCCCTTTTACCTGGAGTTGGAACAATGGGTCGCTTCCTTTTACCGGGCACACCGACGGGGACTGGTTCGCTGCTGGAGGGATTAGGGAGAGGTCTGCCGTTTCCCCAGCTTGAACAGGAGACATCTTTTAGCCCCGAGATGAGGATTCCTCCTCCCATGCCGGCTATGGCGCTGAACTCGGACCGGAGACCCCTCGATGCGCAGGACGCGACGGGGTTTCCTGGCGCGGGTGCTGAGTCGACGCCTGAGACGCCGGCGAACCCTGCTGTGGATACAGCAGAAGGGAGTGGAGGAGAGGTTGTCCCTGCGGAAGAACGTGGAGCAGTGGGAGGTCAACCAGCTTTAACTTCAACTCCTATAACGGATATACTAAGTAAGTCGTTTTTACCTGGAAAGCCTCAACAAATAACGTTGGATAACATTTAGGAGATGCAGCTGATTCTGCCTCATGGAAATTGGGACATCTGGTTGGCTCTGTGGCTGCATTGCTGCTGAGCACAACACCCAGCAAGGCAGTGTTTGCTGCCCCAGAAGGACCTGGCTGCAAGGTACACCCACTGACCTGAGGTCCTGCAAGTTCCATGTGCGCCCACTTGGATGCCGGTTGCTTGACTGGAGCTGAGAAGGTTGCTGTGATGCTGGGATGGGTGGTGTGGGCACTGGTGGCACTTGCAGCTATTGTGGAGGACTGTGCTGCTGGAATGCTGGCCTCACCGGTTCCACCTGGGAGGGTCAGGCACCTGCTGGGTGGGCATTGTGCTGGACAAGGCCTCTGTGTAATCATAAAGATCTTGTCAGATCCCCACTCCCTAGGAGTGGAGGAGTGGCCTAGTGGTTAGGGTGGTGGACTTTGGTCCTGGGGAACTGAGTTCAGTTCCCATTTCAGGCACAGGCAGCTCCTTGTGACTCTGGGCAAGTCACTTAACCCTCCATTGCCACATTGAGCCTGCCATGAGTGGGAAAGCACAGGGTACAAATGTAACAAAAAAAAAAGCTGCAGGCACTTAGATATTTGAGGGATAAACTTTTTTTTTTAAATAATGGCTCACACATGAAAATGTTTTGTGGAGAATGACATCTAAAATAAGCAATTTAGATGTCATTTTCAATGCCCAATGTTGCCTTAATTTTGCTAAGGAGGAGGTGGCTAATCATCAGCCAGGAATCCCAAACACCTGGGAAACTGATTCTTATGCTCTCCATTCTGCCTCCACAGCATCAGGCAGCTGAACCCTGGCAGCCATGAGCCAGCTGGAGTCCCCAATTAGGATTACCATATTTGTGGAGACAACAAAGAGGACACAAAAAAATAAAATGCTGCCTGGTTTGGATGCTTCCACCCTAATGCACTCACAGTCACCTTGACCTCCTCTCCTCACAAAAGCCAGATTCTATGTGTGAAAATACTGGTAAAAGTAACAGAAATACATTCTCTTTAGTACTCTGCTAAATACAAAATTAGAAAATATGTACATTTCCAAACAGCAAACATCCATGAGCAGCATATCCCCCTTTCCTTTTCCTCCCATCCATGAGCAGCATGTCCCCCTCTCCTCTCCTCTTCATCCCCTTCTATCCATGTGCTGCATTTCCCCCGTTTCCCTTCCATCCTCTCCATGTACAGCATGTCCCCCTTTTCTCTCCCTTCCCTTCCATCCACTTGCAGCTTATCCTCTGCCCTCCCTCCCATCTATGAGGAGCTTGTCCCCTTCTCTTCCTCGCATCCATGTGCAGCTTGCCCCTTCTCTCCCTCCCATCCATGAGTAGCATGTCCCCTTCTCCTCTCTCTCCCATCCATGTGCAGCATAGCAACCTCCCTCCCCTCCCCCGAACTTACTTTACAGCCCTGGTGGTCTAGGGGCCTCTTTGGAGCAGGAAATAACCCCACTCTTTCCTGCCCGCAGCTGCCGCTTCTTTAAAATGGCTGCTGAGAGTTCACGTGGCAGCCTCGCAAGACTTTCATGGAAGCATCACAAAGCTGCTGTTTATAAAAGAGACTCAAAATGTGGAAATTAGAGTTCTGACTGAAACACAGGGGGGAGATAATTCCACAGTTTGGGGGCCAAGAAATATAAGGCTGAGCGACGGGTAGTTTCATAATGTGCCTGTTAAGGGGAAGGAAGAACGAGATGATGGAAATCAAGAGAACGGATTGCGTGAGTGGGGGTAATAGGGAGTGATGAGTGAAGAAAGGTAGGATAGGGAGGCAAAATGTACAACTTTATGTGTAATGCATAAAACTTTAAACCATGGTCAAAAGTTTACAGGTAAATAATGAAGAGAAGATAGAAGCGGACTAACAAGCTCACACCTATGAGCCTTGCAGAGGAAACGGACAGCTGTGTTCTGGAAGGTCTGTAAATGTGGAAGCTGGGAAACGGGAAGGCCAGAGTAAACCACATTACAATAATGCGATAAGACAAATGAGTGGATTAAGGTATATAGCGTGGAGAAGTCCAAAAATTTAGCAATGGGCCAAAGATAACAAAGAGACAGAAAGCCACACTGAAGAACCAAAGAAACCTGAGCATGAAAAGAAAGGGCAGAGTCTAAGACAACATCAAGATAATGGAAGTGTTGCAGGAATGGATGCATGAATTACCCCTATTGTTAGCAGAATCTGTGGTACTTCAGGAGTCAAGCAGCACACACCAGAATGAGGGAGAAATCTTCTTTATTTGCCAGCAAACAGAGTAGGACATCAGTTCTAGCTCTCTTCTCTCTCTCTCAGTTATGGCTTCTGTCTCAGCTCCTTCTCTTCTTCTGCTGTCTGTCTTCCTTCAGCTCTCCTTCTTCTGTCTGTTCCTTCTGACGTAAGCTGCTTCTGCTCCCTCTTATATACAGTTCTAACCTCTAGCCCCCCTTACTTTCCAGATGGTAAAGAATAGATTGGTTACCTTGCCTCAGCCAATCATTACTTTAAAAATATCAGTTACATAGGTTTGATATTTCTCAAACTGACCTATGACCTGGGGCCTCTCACGCTAGACAATTTGGCACCAGTCTCTTACATTTTCATTATGATTAATTTCTCATATTCCTAGTCAACTTCATACTAACTGCTAACTGAACTCTGGCATTCATTAAGGGGTCAAGGGCCAGTCTTACTTAATGGCATACAGCTATAGTTTGTTATTACTTTCAGGACCATTCCTACATTTACCTATAATTAATCAAGACTTTTCTTGACCCTTTTCACCCACCAGCTCCATACATTAAACCAGCCAGGACTGCAGAAAATTCAAACCATATGCTGACCTTTTCACTGCAGCCCTACTCAGAACGTAAGGCAAAGAGTTGAACAAACATTAGATTTAAAAAGGTATTCTACATATTAACTACACAGAATAAACATATTCTAAAATAAGACATATTCTAAAATACACAGAATCAGTATTCCTTATAACAAAATCTACATATCAAGAACTTCTAAAATTATTTAACCAGCTTTAAACTACAGTATGTCTGGCTCATGCTTTGTTCATAATAGTATCCCCTCAAGATTTAATGGTATACAGATGTGTGGTAAGGTAATATCTTTGAACTAGCATTAGCAATCCATCACTCACAAAGGTGAAAGAACGTTTCTGTCTCTGACCTTTCTAACCTTTAGCCTGGCAAACGTAAAATTTCTAAATAATCTAAACCAGATGACATTCCTCCATCACTTGCAGAACTGAACCAAACTTTTAAACACCAGATTTTTAAGCAGAATTAACACTTAATATAACTTCTTATATATGTATAATTATGCCCATGCTGTCTCATTCCCCCCTTTGAGACTAAAATCAGCTTATGCAGAGATAAGTCTCACAACTCAAACTCTGGAGATTATAGTGATCCTAACTAAGAATAGGCTTGTGAATCACCATTACCCTACTTGTTAAGGTTCGACGGCATACTGCCGAAGCACATGAGGCCAGGAAACAAAACAACAACCCTGCTAAAACTAAGACTATTAGGGAAATAAACAAAGGACGTATCCAGGAGGTCAATGACCACCACCAGGAGGTAAGGTCTAATCCTCCTCGGTAATCCTCCACATTAAGGCTGGCCAACTGTAGGACTTTATCCATAGCATGCCTAACTACATCAGTCCTATTTATGACAATAGTACAGCATTCTGAAGAATTTAGCACTGTGCAGAGGCCACCCTGGGCTGCAAAGAGGTAGTCAAGGCCCATACGGTTATACCGAGAAACTATACTTAATTCATTAATTTGATCCTGCAATGCATTGACTACCACGTTCAGCTCATGAACTAAAACATGGAGTAGAGACTGAAGTTTCCGGGTAGCCATGCCCAGTTCAGTAATACCCGCTACCGGACCCCCAATTGGAATCCAGGCCGTAGCAGAAAGGGCTACAAGTCTCTTTTTAGTCAGAGGATAAGTAGAGTTAATATACTGGAGGGCTAATTCAATCGCCTCATCCTCTGTGGCAACGGAGGAAGGTAAGGACAAGGCCTCTCGCTTAGAGCGGTGCGGGGATGGTGGCCTGAGGAGAGGAATAACTTTAGGAAAATAATTCAAGGTTACCAATACACAAAAATCATATGTGGGGGGAAGAATCATGTGGAGGACATTATCACAGAGCCAGTAATGACCAAGGAGAGGGCGAGGAAAGTTCCCAATAAATGTTGGCACAGGATGGACATTAGGATGCCCATAATGCGAGCCCCTATCCCAGGGGGAACTAAGAAGAAATGGAGACTTTGTACACCATAGGTGCCAATCCCCAATTGTGACAGACTGCTCATATGTTGCAACCCTTTCATACCCCGGGGACTTATGAAAGTAGAAAATAGGCCGGGACACTATAGTCTTCTCAGTAGTACGGTTAGGAGCCAGATAATCACCCTGGTCATAATCTGCAGGTACGGTAGTAGGGCACATAGGAGTACCTGGAGAGACTACCCACACAGATTCCCCTTTTTCTGGGAGAACATTAGTATAGTTACAGGGAATGGGAAGAACAGTTGAGATGCTTCTTGTTAAACAAAACACTCCAGAAGCTGGATAGGGAGACGTAAAGACTGGCCTTAGAGAAGATTCAGAGGGGGAAGTAGCATTATAAAAGGACCACCAAGTATAATCCTGGCTCCAAGGGCCTGAACTCGAAAAGTAGGGAGGTATAAGAGCTGGGAGCTGCACAGGGACAGGAACAGCTGGGACATCTGTAGTATAAGGAGAAAATCGGGAACACACAATACAAGGGGAAGTAATCTTTGCCTGGCTAATTAGTTCCTGGACAGAGTGTAACCAAAGGTTGGAGCGAGTTGGGGTATTAGGAACAAGGAGGCAAGGAGTAGAAAACAACAAAAGCACCCAAACTACTAACATTTTCTTTCTTCCTGATCTAAAACAAATACAGCAAACTAATTAAGCAATAATATTTCAACAATCTGTGCTAATGACAGATTACTCTAATATAATGTTCTCAGTCTTTGAGTTCTTATACCAGTTGGGATAGACCCTCAACTGACAAGGATCAAGCTCTCAAATTCCAAGAAAGCCAGAATCTGGACAGAAAGAGTCTCAGTGTGAAGCCGAAGTTCAGCAGCTCCTGCAGTATGCAGTTGACCCTTCTTTTCAGCTAGTAGATTCTTTGGTTCGGGTCAAGCGCAACTTCAATGGCTCCGCTGGATCACTTTCTGCTCTCCACTGTTTAGGCTCCGTCTGATCCGTGCTGGGCTCAGTCTGGTCAGCAGACTTAATTCGAGACCAATGGACCCATGGAGTTATCCCTGCGACCTTCACAGCTGTAGGGGTAGAAAGCAAAACAGTAAAAGGTCCTTTCCATCGGGGCCCCAAAGGCTGGAGCCTCCAGTCTTTCACCCAAACTCTATCCCCTGGCAGGAAGGAATGTACCTGAGCCTGGAAGGGGACAGGGTTTATTTCTCTCACATAAGACTGAAGCTCAGAAATTATCTTGCCCAAGAGGGCTACCTGCTCCTGTACCTGGGCAGACCCTAAAATCCCTATGTCTCCCTTAATTCCCTGCAAAATGGCTGGGGGCTTCCCATACACAATTTCAAAGGGAGAGAGGGCTGTTCCTTTAGTTGGGGTGCATCGGAGGCGGAAGAGGGCTAGTGGCAGTGCCTGTGGCCATTTCAGTTGGGTTTCCTGACAAATCTTTGCTAGGCTATTTTTCAAGGTTCTGTTTGCCCGCTCAACCTGCCCTGAACTCTGGGGACGGTAGGCACAATGCAATTTCCAGGTAATGCGCAATGCGCGGGACAGGGCCTGAAGTGTAGCTTCAACAAAGGCGGGACCATTATCTGAACCTATGGCAAGGGGCAGTCCATACCTGGGGATGACATCCCTAAGGAGGGCTCGAGCTACTTCTGTGGCTTTCTCAGTGACTGTAGGATATGCTTCCACCCACCCAGAAAAGGTACAGACCATGACCAAGAGGTATCGGAGCCTACCGCTCCTGGGCATTTCTGTGAAATCTATAACTAGGGACTCGAAGGGTGTTAGTCCCCTGGACTGAACTCCTGGTGGAATACGGGGTCCCTGACGAGCATTATTCTGGGCTCAGAGAGTACATCGGGCAGAGGCAGTGGCAACCAGACTATCCAATCCTTCCAGCACCACTACTCGACTGAGTAGGCGGGCTAGTGCTGTTTTCCCTAAGTGTGACAGATCGTGAGCTTGAGACACTACAGGCCAAGCTAGGTGGCGTGGCACCGGAACTCTGGTATCAGGGAGATGTAACCAGCCATCAGGTCTCCTTACTGCACCTTCCTCTTGAGCCCATTTCTCTTCCGTTTGGGTATACATAGGTGTCCATTCTTGCAATCGGATTTGGAACAGGGGAGTCACAGTACTTGCTGGGGGTCCTCGAGCAGCTTCCTTGGCCACCCGATCAGCATGGCGATTCCCTCGGGCCACTGGAGTATCTATCCTTTGGTGTCCCCTGCAGTGAATGACAGCTACCTTCTTAGGGGCCCAAACAGCCTCTAGCAGCTGAAGTATTTCAGGTCCATACTTAACAGGTTGGCCTGCGGCATTTATGAGTCCCTTTTCCTTATACAAAGCTCCATGAGCATGTAGAGTTGTGAAGGCATACTTGGAATCAGTATAAATGTTGGTTACCAGTCCTGCTGCTAGCTCCAGAGCTCGTATGAGGGCCACAAGTTCTGCTTTCTGGGCTGAAGTTCCTTGGGGCAGGGCTCTTGCTTCTATCACCTTGTCCTCTGTCACCACAGCATAGCCTGCCAATCGCTTGGAGTTCTCCACGTAACTGCTTCCATCTGTGAAATAAATTACATCTGGGTCCCTCCAAGGAACATCTTTGAGATCTGGTCGACTGGAGTACACTTCATCCATAGTTTGGATACAGTCATGATCCGGTGGTCCCTCAGATGCTGGCAAAAGAGTGGCGGGATTGAATGTAGCCACTGTTTCCAGGTGTATCCGTGGATTCTCACACAAGCTAGCTTGGTACTTAACCATGCGGTTATTTGTAAACCAATGATTGCCCTTATACTCCATGAGGGTGAGAACTGCGTGGGGGACTTTAACAACCAGTTCTTGCCCCAAGGTCAGCTTATCAGCTTCCTGGACCAGTAAGGCTGTTGCTGCAATGGCCCTCATGCAGGCTGGCCATCCTTTAGCCACTCCATCCAGCTGTTTAGACAGGTATGCAACAGGCCTCTGCCAGGATCCCATCATCTGGGTCAGCACACCCAGAGCAACCCCCTGTCGCTCGTGGACATACAATGAGAAATGTTTCTCCACATCAGGAAGGCCTAACGCAGGGGCTTGGAGTAGGGCTTTCTTTATGGCAATGAAGGATTGTTGAGCTGTAGGTCCCCATTCAAATGGTTCCTTTTCACCCCCCTTTGTGGCCTGGTAAAGGGGTTTCGCCATCAATGCAAAATTTGGAATCCAAATTCTGCAGAATCCGGCTGCTCCCAGAAATTCCCTAACTTCCCTTCTGGACTTGGGTTGGGGAATTGCAGCAACTGCTTGCTTCCTACTGACATCCAGTCTCCGACTTCCCTGGGAAATGCAAAAGCCCAGATACTTCACTTCTGACTGACAAAGTTGGGCCTTTGAGCGTGAGACCTTATAGCCTGCATCCAAGAGTAGCTCCAGCAATTCTCTGGTAGCCTCAAAACACTCTTCCTGGGTCACTGCTGCAATCAGGAGGTCATCTACATACTGGAGTAAAACTCGCCTGGAAGGCTCAGATTTAAAAGTCTTAAGGTCTTGTCCTAGGGCTGTCCCAAAAATGGTGGGGGAGTTCTTGAACCTCTGTGGCAGGCGGGTCCATGTATACTGAAGCTTCCTTCCTGTTACTGGGTTTTCCCATTGAAAAGCAAAAAGCAGTTGACTGGCGGGGGCCACCCGAATACAAAAGAAGGCATCTTTTAAGTCTAGTGTCGTGAAATGGGTAGCTCCAGAAGGTATCAATCCTAGCAGGACATATGGATTAGGCACTACAGGGTGTAATGAAATAGTGGATTTGTTGACCACTCGTAAGTCTTGGACTGGCCGGTAGTCCTCAGTCCCTGGCTTCTGGACTGGCAACAGTGGCGTATTCCATGGAGACTGGCAAGGATGAATAATTCCATGGGATAACAAACGATTCAGGTGTGCTTGGATCCCTTCCAGAGCCTTTCGGGGAATTGGGTATTGGCGAAGATGGATTGGCCGGGCACTTGGAAGTAAATCTACATGGACAGGAGGAATATTTCGGGCCAACCCTGGGGGATTATCTTCTGCCCATACCCCACTGACCTGAAAGCTGTCTGCCAGGGGTAGGTCAACTTGGCCATGCGACTGATGCAGCCGCCATTCTTCTTCAAGGGGGCAGCAGAAACTCAATATACCCTTAGGGCTGGATGTCGGGGGCCGAAAGGAGACTGAAGTCTGGCCATCAGAGTCAAAGGAAATTTGAGCCCTAAGCTTGGACAGCAGGTCTTGACCTAACAAAGGGATTGGACAGTCTGGCATATACAGGAATTCATGAGTGACTATGTGTGAGCCTAATTGGCATCTACGGGTCGTCAGGAAGGGCCTCCGGTTCTGCACCCCCGTGGCTCCCACCACTCGGACAGTTTTTCCAGACACAGGCGCTAATCGCTCCGTCACAACAGAATGTTCAGCTCCTGTATCAATCATGAATGGAATTGAGCGGCTCCCTATAGTTAACTTGACCATAGGTTCCTGGGAGCCCAGTTTGTAGGAACCCGGTCTGTCCTATTCGTCCCATTCTGCCATCTCAGCTATCCCGATGATGTCAGATTCAGGAGGCTCATACCTTCCCTCTCGAACTCGGCCTCGGCTTCCTCGATCTCCTGGTCCCCTTCTCAGTCCCTGGCGCCTCTGGGGGCATTCATCTTTCCAGTGCCCTCTTTCCTTGCAATAGGCACACTGGTCCCTCTCCAATCTTGGTCTGGGATTCTCCCCCCTTGGCCGGGATTGATTGAAGGAATCTCGGGGCCTGGCTGGTGGTCCGGGGTCCCACTTTGGCTTTCCATTAGCTAGAGGTCGACCTCGGTTAAGGGTGGAGTTAGTAATGGCTGCCGCTAAAAGGTCGGCCTTCTTCTGCATCTTCCGGTCAGCCTCTCGGCGCATCTCCTGATCCCTATTAATGAAAACCTTGGTTGCGATCTCAATTAGCTGGGTGGTATTCATCCCTGCGAATCCCTCCTGACGCTGCAACTTCTTCCGGATATCTGGCATACTCTGGGCCACCAATGCACTATTTACCATTCTCTGGTTTTCTAGTGCCTAAGGGTCAAATGGGGTGTATGTTCTGTAGGCTTCAATTAGTCGCTCTAAAAAGGCCCCAGGGGATTCAGTTGCCCCTTGGAGAATTTCAGAGACCTTTGCCAGATTAATGGGCCTCTTTATGCCTTTCCTCATACCTTCCAGCAAGTCCCGGCAATAGCCAGACAACAGTTCATAGTGCTGCTCATTATTTGGATCCCAAGCTGGAGCTGCACGAGGGAACCGAACTCTAACCCATTCCTCTAGGTTCTGTGTCCCCTCGGGGGCACGCGCTCGCGTGATGGCCTCAGCATTTTGTAAAATCTTCCGCCTCTCCTCAGTTGTGAAGAGGGTCAGGAGAAGTTGTTGACAATCAGTCCAGGTTGGGTTATGGGTGGCCATAATGCTAGCCACTAGGTCCACCACTGCCTGAGGCTTTTCAGTATAAGAGGGGTAATGCGTCTTCCAATTCAGGAGATCGGTGGTTGTGAAGGGTACATACTGGTAGGCCTGTGCCTGTATAACCTGACCCTCATTATTAGGATCCGGTCGAGTGGTGGTTACCTGACGCAGGGGCAGAACTCTCGAGGAGGTAGGAATGGAACCTGAGGTAGAGCTAGGAGCTACCCTCCTATCATGCTCAAAGGTGATTGCAACAGGTCTAACCCATTCAGTGGAGGTGTGTTGAACCCCTGAGGGATGGGGAGGGGTACTCATAGACTGAGAGGTGGTCACAGGTGATTCAGTCCATTGAAAGGGATGCCGGGCCCCTGATGAGTGGGTAGGGGTACTAGAGGGAAAGGCTGGGCTGTCGGGAGTTGAGGAGTCAGGGGGTGCAGCCCAAAGCGGGTCTTGGGAGGTTAACAGGGGAGAATGTGGCAAAGAAGGGTAGAGGCTGGCTGAAAGGTCCACCCTAGGATGTGACGGGGTTTGCACAGAAGAGGAGCTATCCGGAGAAGCCTGTGCTGGAGAAGCTTGGGCTGGGCGGCGTGGATCTCTGGGGGTGGCACGGAACCCCAACAATGGGCCATAAGGTGGTGGCTCAAGATCTGAGGGGTCATCCGAGAGTATAGGTTTCTCGGACAGGGTAGGGGCGGAAGCCACCGATTGGGTGGTAGACTTCCTAGGGCTCTTTCCCTCTTCCAATTTAGATTTTCTAATCTTTCTTTGAACGCGGCCCAACATGTATTTTACTGGGGATCCCATATAAGTTTTCAACCAAGAGGGAGGGTCAGTCACAAGGCTGTCCCAGGAATCTATATAGGGGAGTTGTTCAGAATATTCTGGTTCTCCTACAATTATGCTGTAGACCTTCCGGATTACTTCAATATCTAAGCTGCCACTAGAGGGCCACCCCACTCCCATAGATGGCCACTCAACTTCACACAAGGTTCTTAGAGTACTTGAGCTTAAAGTCTGTCCATAATCATTAATTAAAAATCCTTTCTTGAAATTCTTAAGCATACAATCTAGGGGAGTATCAATTTGTCTAGACGATTTCCCTCCCATAATGCTTACAGTTACAACACACAAAGAGGGAGGGAATTTTTGAGAGTGCAGTAAGGGGTCCACACTCTCGAGACACTAGGTAGACAGACAACAATCGCTTCCTTCTGTCGCTGGCCAATTGAACTCGCGTTAATTGGAAACGCAGCTATAAGAAGTCCGCACTCATTAACATTCAAGCATCACACATTCCATACAGAAAATCCCACCCAACAATTTCAAATTTCTCAGATACAGATAAGCTCAAGCGGTTTCGCTTCTAATCTCCACTAGACTAAAAGCTACTAAGGCCTTCGCTGAGAGTTGATCAGACTCCCCTTCCCTCAATTTGTGAGGGGCTGGTTTACAGTTTCCTAGCTAGGATTACAATACAGAATACAGAATACATACCCGGCGAATGTTCCTCAGTCAGTTGGGTGCCGGTTCAGGATCCCACTTCTGACACCAAGAATTGTTGCAGGAATGGATGCATGAATTACCCCTATTGTTAGCAGAATCTGTGGTACTTCAGGAGTCAAGCAGCACACACCAGAATGAGGGAGAAATCTTCTTTATTTGCCAGCAAACAGAGTAGGACATCAGTTCTAGCTCTCTTCTCTCTCTCTCAGCTCTCTGGATGTTATGGCTTCTGTCTCAGCTCCTTCTCTTCTTCTGCTGTCTGTCTTCCTTCAGCTCTCCTTCTTCTGTCTGTTCCTTCTGACGTAAGCTGCTTCTGCTCCCTCTTATATACAGTTCTAACCTCTAGCCCCCCTTACTTTCCAGATGGTAAAGAATAGATTGGTTACCTTGCCTCAGCCAATCATTACTTTAAAAATATCAGTTACATAGGTTTGATATTTCTCAAACTGACCTATGACCTGGGGCCTCTCACGCTAGACAATTTGGCACCAGTCTCTTACATTTTCATTATGATTAATTTCTCATATTCCTAGTCAACTTCATACTAACTGCTAACTGAACTCTGGCATTCATTAAGGGGTCAAGGGCCAGTCTTACTTAATGGCATACAGCTATAGTTTGTTATTACTTTCAGGACCATTCCTACATTTACCTATAATTAATCAAGACTTTTCTTGACCCTTTTCACCCACCAGCTCCATACATTAAACCAGCCAGGACTGCAGAAAATTCAAACCATATGCTGACCTTTTCACTGCAGCCCTACTCAGAACGTAAGGCAAAGAGTTGAACAAACATTAGATTTAAAAAGGTATTCTACATATTAACTACACAGAATAAACATATTCTAAAATAAGACATATTCTAAAATATACAGAATCAGTATTCCTTATAACAAAATCTACATATCAAGAACTTCTAAAATTATTTAACCAGCTTTAAACTACAGTATGTCTGGCTCATGCTTTGTTCATAATAGTATCCCCTCAAGATTTAATGGTATACAGATGTGTGGTAAGGTAATATCTTTGAACTAGCATTAGCAATCCATCACTCACAAAGGTGAAAGAAAGTTTCTGTCTCTGACCTTTCTAACCTTTAGCCTGGCAAACGTAAAATTTCTAAATAATCTAAACCAGATGACATTCCTCCATCACTTGCAGAACTGAACCAAACTTTTAAACACCAGATTTTTAAGCAGAATTAAAACTTAATATAACTTCTTATATATGTATAATTATGCCCATGCTGTCTCAGAAGGAGTCCAGGGGGAATTGACCAATCAAAGAGGAATGGGATAAGGAAGGGCTTAGAGAAAGTGCCCATGATCCAACAAATTACCGCTTTGCCTGGATTCAAAACAAGTCGGTGGTCAGAAGATATCCATCATCTGCATAAATGAAAAATTTGATATTGAAACTTTGGATCAGGGTGGCAAGAGGGCTAAGAAAAATGTTGAACAGAAGGGGAGAAAGAATAGAACCCTGGGGAACACCACAGGACAGAGGGAGATCAGCTGAAGAAGAGGCGGTAACAACTAACGCAATACCACTCTGTATTTCTCACACCGGAATTGGCGATCACCATCACGGTACTATGCAAGCCACATTGAGCCTGCAAATAGGTGGGAAAATGTGAGATATAAATGCAACAAATAAAATAATAAAAGGAATGAACCAAGAAAGAACAACACCAGATAGCCCAATAGATGCCAGGCTTCAAAGGAACACTTCCAACTCAGAATTAGATAAGTATTTCAGGTTAACACTTCTACCAAAAATTTTAAATTATACACATTTATAGAATTAGTTATTTCCTAAAATGTTGTTTTCTTTTCACAGATGAAAATTAACCAGATTCCCATGACCATTTAACCCTACCCTCTGTTTTCTGTCCAATAACCAATTACTAATCCACACCAGAACCTTGCCTCCTATCCCATGACTCTTTAATTTACTGAGAATTAATTTTCTCAGGAGTCTCTCATGAGGAACTTTATCAAAAGCTTTCTGAAAATCTAGATACATCAACCAGCTCACCAACCGGGCAACCTAGGGGGCACTGCAGTGGACTTCACAAATTGCTCCCAGGTGCATAGGTCCCTTACCCTATGTGCTGAGCCCCCCAAAACCCACTCCCTACAACTGTACACCACTACCATAGCCCTGTTCCGGGGCAGAGAAAGCAATGAACCAGCAAAGTCGACACCCCCCCCAGCGGCGTGCACCCAGGGCTGACCGCCCCACCGCCCCCACTTCCTACGCCACTGGAGGACGCCTATGTGTTAGGCACGCCCAAGTCCTGCCTTCGCTACACCTCCGATACACCCCTGTGAACTTTGGTCGTCCCCACGACGGAAAGCAGTTGAGGACGCCCAAAATCGGCTTTCGATTATGCCGATTTGGGTGACCCTGTGAGAAGGGCACCCATCTTGCGATTTGTGTTGAAAGATGGGCGCCCTTCTCTTTCGAAACTAAGCCTGAAAACCACGCTAGCAGCTGCTGATGCAGTAATGCCAACACAGTCCATTCAAAGTGAATGGGCTGTGTCGGTAGTGCTGTGCAGCAGCCTCTAGCGTAGCTTTGTAAACAGGGGGGTAAATTTGCTTCAATGGATAAGCGGCTCCAAGATCTGGAGTCTCAGATTTCCTCTCGTCAGGTTTCGGAAGTCTCAGCAATTAAACATAGAGGAGCATTTTCGATATGACGTCTAAATCCGACTTTGGACGTTTTGATCAAAACGTCCAAAATCTGAACAGAAAAGAAAGTTATTTTCAAAACAGAAAATACTGTTTTGAACAAGGTTTTGTGATTTGGACGTTTTGCTTTTTGGTCCATTTTCAAAAAAAAAAAAAGTCCCAGTGCAAAATGCACAAAATCAAGCCATTGGGATGTAGGAGGAGCTGGCATTTTTAGTAGACTGATCCCCCAGACATCCCAGGAGATAAATGGGGCACTGCAGTGGACTTCAAAAACATGCTCCCAGATACACATCTCACCGTTACTCCCTTATTTTGTCTGCTGAGCCCCCTAGAACCCACCCAAAACCCACTCACCCCAACTGTACACCACTACAGTAGCTCTTATGGGTGAAGGGGACACCTATATGTGGGTACAGTGGGTTTCTGGTGAGTTTTGGAGGGGGCTCACAGTTTCCACCACAATTTAACGTATTCTTGCTGTACACTGCCTTGAGTGAATTCCTTCAAAAAGACGGTAAATAAATCCTAATTAAAAAATAATAATAAATGTGACAGGTAGAGGGGGATAGGGACCTGAGTCCCCCAAGCCATGGTGCACTGCACTGACCACTATACTACTCCAGGGACCTGCGTGCTGCTCTAATAGACCTGGCTCTAACATCTGAGGCTGTCATAGAGCCTGGGAAGCCATATTTTTATTCACATTTTTTGGGGTGGGTGGGAGGGGGGGTCAGTGACCACTGGGGAGAGTATTGGGGGGGGGGGGGTCAGCCCTGATTCCCTCCAGTGGTCATCTGGTCATTTAGGGCACCCTTTTGTGCCTTATTTGTTATAAAAACAGGTCTAGCTCAAAACGTCTTCATTTTAGTCCTGGATGGTTTTGTTTTCTTTCATTATGACTGTAAAACATCCAATTGTTAGGAACGTCCAACTCCCGCCCTTAACACAAACCCGACACGCCCCCTTGTGTTTTGAACGCACTTCTGACATCTAAAAACATAGGAAAACGTCTAAAAATTGGTTTTGAAAATAATGATTTGGATGTTTTTGTGAGAAAAACATCAAAATGCTGCTTTATGCCACTTTTTAGACATTTTTCTCTTTCGAAAATGAGCTCCATAGTCTCACATTGCGTTTTGCAATGGAGATGCTAGAAAATTCTCTGCGTTCCAAAAACCTGAGAATTTTTAAAATATTTTCCTCAAACAAGATTGCTTTCAGTAGAGATTGTTTTGGATAAATATTTTAAGGAGGTGCTAAAAAATTTCAGCTTCTCAAGAAATATCAATTGCTAAATGCTTTTATATTTCTCTACATTTCTCTTCGGAAAGCCCTTGGGGGAGCCAGTTTCGATCTGACTAATTTCCTTGAAAGTTCTAACGATGATATTAAAACTAGGGCTAGCCTATTTGTGTTCCTTGGTTGGCTGCCACCCAGGGCAGATCGCCACTGCGTACTCCCCCCCCCAGCACATCACCTCCAAGCCCCCCCCCCAGGTGCATTCTTCTTACGTGCTGGGGTGCAGGGAGCAGCACGCGGCTGTAGGCTCCGCCGGTTCCCTGCTCCCTCTGCCCCGGAACAGGAAGTAACAGCAGAGGGAGCAGGGAAATGGCTGAGCCGACAGATGTGCAGCAGCTCTCTGCACCCCTCCTGCAGCGTGCACCCGGGGCGGATTGCCCCCACCGTCCCGCCCTCGGTACGCTGCATAAATTGAGGGTTTTTAAAAGTTACTTTAAAAATAAAACTTTCTTGTTTTGTGGGAAAAGAATTCAGATCTTTCCCGATGTGGCTAGATCCACTCAACTGAGAAGGAAGCAATTCCTGGAATTAAAAGTTCACGCACTTGCTTTGGGAGACACTTTTTTTTTTTTTTTGCTGTTCCCATGCAAGTGCTGAGTTGGTTGGCAGGGGAAGAATTACGTCCTCTTTGATCCTACACAACTTGACAGTTTTCTGAATGATATTGAAAATTCCTAGGGTTTTGTTTCCTCCATTGGGTGAGGATATGTTCTCTGATAATTAATATTCCTAGAATCGTTTAGAATGGTCCTACTGTGGGGTAGGATTAATTCTATGTATGTTTTCTTTATATTGGGATCCTTTTGTTTTACCAAGCTGCGGTAAGCACTAACGCATGCTTACCGCGGGTTAAAAAAGCACTACCATGGAGCACACTCAGGCGTCCCACGGTTGTTTTGGAATTGGCACACACTTCCCACATGCTAAAAAATAAATTTTACTTCTTAGCACGGGGGGGGGGGGGGGGGGGGGGCATGTTTGGAGGCGGAGAGTAGGCGTGCCCTGTGCTAATTGGTTAGTGCAGGGACATTGGTGAACTGGCAGCTTTGTTACTTAAAGTGTAAAGTTATTTTGAGAGATTGAAATGTCATGGAAGACTTGGACTGTACGTGATAGAGTTTAATCTAAGTTGTCTGTTTTGTCTTGAGGAATATGTTTTATGTTGAAATATGTGTTTTGTTCTTTATATATTTATGTTGTGGATTCTGTAAGGGCTTTTGTGATATGGACTGGTCACTGGAATTTAAATATGTTTAAATACATACAGTAAATATGTTTATACATAGTAACCTTACTTAGGTTACTCCACCCAGTCCTGTGTGTGTTTAAGAAGGTGGGTGGAGATGTCACATGCATGAATTGCACCAGCCATAAAGCCAGGAGGAAGTACTTACGTATCTAAGTGCAAACATCAAAGGTCCTGAGTGTTTACTTTCACTTCTCTCAGAAAGACTAAGAAAAAAGTTAAGTTTATGCTGTAAAAGATGGAAAAATATTAATGGCTGACATCTGTGAATCCCCAGTGCTTTGATATATAAATACTTAGATGGACATGGACTAATTTAATATATTCCTATTTTTACATTTTGGAACTGCACCATTATGAAAGAGAGGAGAGGAAAGCCTGAGACTTCAGAATGACTTTCTCTGTGATGACAACAGGAGAGGTAGGATAACCACCCCCTCCCCCCACAAACACCCCTGATTCTTCTTCCAAGCCCCACTGTCCCATCCCCCACCCTTGCTGAACCTCTCAGTAGAATTACAAAAGATGAGGGAGAGGATTTTTGCTACTGCCAGTGACTGCTTGTGTATTGAATGTGGGACAAACAGAGAAAATTACTTTCTCTTCCTTTCCCTAAGAGATCCTATGTGCTTGTCCTATGCTTTTTTAGATTTAGATACAATTCTTGTCCCCATCACCTCTAGCAGGGGTCCATTCCACACATCTATCATCCAGGGGCATAACCAGCCCTCCAATTAGGGGGGGGGGCCCAGAGGTGGGCTGGAGGGTCAACATATTCCCTCCCCATCCCCAGTGCATTAAAATAATACCTTTGCTGGAGAGGATGCTGAAGCCCCGCCAGCCAAAGAAATTTACTGCTGAGCCACTCCCCTCCTCCTGATGCTGCTGCAATAACATGTTGCCAGGGCTGCGGGTTTCTCGCCCAATTGGGCTCCTTTCCGCGAGCCACTGCGGCTTTTTCACGCCGCGTGTGGGTTGCGGGATTTTGGCCGGCTCTTTTAAGCCCCGCCAGTGGTTTTTTTCGTCCACTACGGGTTGGCTGGTTTTCCCACAGCCGTAGCCAGTAGAAGCCCAACGGAGGTGGGCTTAATGACGTCATGTGTATGCAAATGGCCTCATTAATAGAGGGAGAGATACCAGATTGTGGATGGGGCAGGGGGCACCAAAGGAAAAGTTGGCTCTGGGTGCTGGCCCTGAGTGCAGGGGAGGGGAGGGCAGGGGGGACAGGAGGGTCGCTGAACATGGGTGGGTGGCAGGGGGAAGAGAGAATCGCTGGACATGGGTGGATGGCAGGGGGGATGGGGGGTCGCTGGACATGGGTGGATGGCAGGGGGAAGAGAGAATCGCTGGACATGGGTGGGTGGCAGGCAGGACGGGGAGTTGTTGGGTAGAGGGCAGGGGAGACAGGAGGGTCGCTGGACATGGGTGGATGGCAGGGGGAAGAGAGAATCGCTGGACATGGGTGGATGGCAGGGGGGCTGCTGGACATGGGTGGATGGCAGGGGGGACAGGGGTGACAGGAGGGTCGCTGGACATGGGTGGATGGCAGGGGGGATAGGAGGGTCGATGGACATGGGTGGATGGCAGGGGGAAGAGAGAATCGCTGGACATGGGTGGATGGCAGGGGGGATGGGGGGGGGGGTCGCTGGACATGGGTGGATGGAGGAGAGGGAAGGCAGAGAGAAGAAATGCTGGACATGGATGGAGGCGAGGGAAGAGTGAGGAAGGAGATGAGATGAGGGAAAAGGAAGAGAGGAGAAAAACTGCACATGGATGTAGAAAATAGGCAGAAGCTGGATCCACTGGACAGTCATGTCTGCGGAGGACCCAGCTTTTACTTACAGATGTAGGGCAAGAAATGAAGAAGAAAGGCGGAAAGTAAAGAAATAAATGGAAAGAAAGCCCTGGAAACGGAGTTAAGAGGCAGATAGCAGCAGAATCAGATACTGAGCCAGCGTGATCAGAAAAACAAAGTCACCAGACAACAAAGGTAGAAAAAATAATTTTATTTTCATTTTAGTGTCTGGAATATGTCCAATTTGAGAATTTACATCTGCTGTCTTATTTTGCACTGAGTATACTGGAGCAGTAATAGCTTACAGAAATTATTTATAATGAAAAAAAATCACGTTATTCTTTTTCTCCTATACTAGTATAATATTTTCAATGATGTCTGTTTATATGCACTATGGCTGGTATAAGGGGTGTGGCAAATGTGGGTGTGGCTATAATAGGGGTGGAGTCATATGTGGTGACTCCGCCCAGAATGAGTACCGGCACCTTTTTTTCTACAAAAAAAGCACTGAAGATACCTCATATATACATTATGGTTATTCCCAAAAAAGCCAGTTCTTTCTCCCTTCCTTCCTTCTTTCCTCCTTAACCAGCACTCCCTCTTCCTCTCCAGTAGTATTTCCTCACCCCCTTTCCCATTCCATGCCAGTGTAGACCTTAAAAATGCATAAGCTCTATATGTAGATCCTTCAAGAGGTAGTGTGTCATGATTTAGGCTCTAAAACCCTTTCTGATGTTTTGGTGTGACCTCAGTAAGGCCAACACACAATCTCTCCACTGCAAACACTATACACAAAACACACTCATAACCTTACCAAACCATAACAGCACTAATTCCAAGCACAGGACGAACTACAACCTTATGCTTGGAAAGGCAGCACTGTAATTACACCGGGCTCTAAAACACCAGTACACTACTTAGTGAGAAAGCAAAACAAAAAGGGCTGCAAATACTACACACTAGCAGAATACTGCACCTTTTGATCACACATGGAAAACACATGACAACAGATATGACACAAGGAACTAGAAATAAAAAAAATATGAAGGCAAAATACTGAACTGGAAAGTTACCTCAAAAAGTTAGACTCGGCATGCAGCAATACTAGAAAAATTGAAACTTACATGCAAAATATCACAGATGGACATTTCCAAAAGCTGACATATTCCAATTAATAAATTCTGAATAAAATATTTTTTCTGCCTTTGTTGTCTGATCATTTAGTTTTTCTATTCGCTTTGGACCTAGTGTCTTCTGTTTTATGCAGTGTCTTCTTTCCATTTGATATTTTTTCACTCACCATGTCCACCATCCTCCTGTGTCCTTATGCGTCCTGTCTACCATCTGTAGCTCTGTCCCTATCTTTCCTCGAGTTTCAGTATCTGCCCTCTAAGTGTTCCGATCCAGCCCTTAAATTCATCAGTTTCTCCTCCATCTATATCCAGCATTTCTACTCACTCCCCTCCCCTTCATCCATGTTCAGCATTTCTCCTCTCTCCCTTCCCCTCCATCCGTGTGCATCTCCTTCGTCTTTCCTTCCCCCCATCCTTGTCCAACATTTCTCCTCTCTTCCCTGCCCTCCATTCCATCCATGTCCAGCATTTCTCCTCTCTTCCCTCCCCTCCATCCATGTGCACCTCCTTCCTGACTTCCCTCTCCTCCATCCATCCATGTCCAGCAACTCTCCATTCTCCCTTGCCCTCTCCTCCATCCATCCATATCCAGCAAATTTCCTCTCCCCCCTGCCCCCTCCATCCATCCATCCATGTCCAGCAATTCTCCTGTCTCCCCTGCCATCCCCTCCATGTCCAGCAATTTCTCTTCTCTCTCCCTGCCCTCCCCACCATCCATGTGCATCTCCTTCCTGTCTCCTCCCTCTATCCATGTCCAGCAACTCTCCTCTCTCCCCTGCCCTCCTCTCCATCCATGTCCAGCAACTCTCCATTCTCCCCTGCCCTCTCCTCCATCCATCCATATCCAGCAAATTTCCTCTCTCCCCTGCACCCTCCATCCATGTCCAGCAATTATCCTCTCTCCCCTGCCCTCTCCTCCTCTCCATGTCCAGCGATTTCTCTTCTCTCCCCCTGCCCTCCTTCCCATCCATGTCCAGTGATTCTCCTCTGTCCTCCCCCTATGTCCAACAATTCTCCTTTGACCCCCCCACTCTCTCCTCCCATCCATGTCCAGTGACTTCCCCAGCTCCCCCTTTTCATTCCCTGAGTTCTAGTTCCCTCCTCTCCATCCATGTCCAGCATTCTCTACTGCCCTCTCCTCCATCCATATCCAGCAAATGTCCTCTCTCCCCTGCCCCCTCCATCCATCTGTCCAGCAATTCTCCTCTGCCCTCTCCTCCATGTCCAGCGATTTCTCTTCTCTCCCCTGCCCTCCATGTCCAGCAATTCTTCTATGCCCCTGCCCTCCCCTCTCTCCCCGACAGCCCTCCTCTCTGTTCCTTCCTGCCTCCCCCCCCCCCACGTGTTTAAACCTTTTATTTTCAGCAGCGACGACAGTGAAGAACAGAACAGCAAGCGGACTCACCTCCAGCCTTTTCCTTCCCTCATAGACAGTGTTCCGCCCTCGCGGAAACAGGAAATACGTCATCATAGGAAGGCGAGACACTGTCTTTCAGGGAAGGGAAAAGCTGGAGGTGAGCCCGCTTGCTGTTCTGTTCTTCACTTTCATTGCTGCTGAAAATAAAAGGTTTAAACGCACGGGGGGGGGGGGGGCAGGAAGGAACGGAGAGGAGGGCTGTCGGGGAGAGGAGACCCAGCCTGACAAGTCCCTCCAGAGGCCTAGAGGCCTCTTCAGGGCAGGAGCTATCCCAATTGCTCCTCCCCCACCAATTGGCCTAGTGACCTCTTCAGGGCAGGCGCTATCTCAATTGCTCCTGCCACTGCTGATTCCACCATCAAAATGGCTGCTGAGAATTCCTGCGGTAGCCTTGTGAGACTGCAACAGGTTTCACGAGGCTACTGCAGGAACTCTTGGCAGCCATTTTGATGGCGGAACTGGCGTGGGCAGGATCGATTGGGATAGCTCAGGGAGGGCCTTCGGGCAGTTACAGGGGTGGCTTAGCGGCAGTCACTCTCGGGGGGGGGGGGAGCAGAACGGGATGGGTGGCACTGGGCAGGGCAGGGTGCCGCCATTTTGGAGGTGGCGCGGGAAGAGAAGGGAGGGTTACTCCCTCCTCCGCCAAACAATGAGGTACAGGGGAAGGGGACTACTAGACCACCAGGGTGGGTGGAGGGTTGGCCTCTGGGCCACCAGGGATTTTTTGGTTGTCAGGGGGGAGGAGGTTAAGGGGGCTGGAGATCAACAGGACCTCCAGCCCCTCCCTGTGCGCTCATGTCGGAGTGTGTGGGGGATTGGGGGGGGGGCACTAGGCCACCAGGGCCTTTGGTTTTGAGGGGATCTGAGACCTCCAGTTCCTGTGCCTGATAGGTCCGGGCTTTAGACAGCCTGGACCTGTCAAACAAGTTAGATTGTGACTTGTGAGCCCTCTTGGAACAGAAAAATATCTACTGTACCTGAATGTGCACTGCTTTGACACCTCACTCCTGCCCTGCAGCACCCCCTAGTATTCCAGTTCTGAGATCCTCACACAAACACAGCTCTGTCAAGGTATCTCAACCCTGCCCTGCAGCACTCCTTTCTATTAACAGTACAGAGACCCTGTTGTAAACACAGCTCTGCCAATGTACTGTTCTGTCCTTGGTCCTCCAGATCCTTCTATAAACGGCAAGTGACCGACTCACCTGCAAGTGACCGACTCACCTGCAAATGCGCAGTAGAGTCGGGACGCTGAGAGTGTAGAAGTCCAAGCCCCGCCTCCACCAGCAGTACAGCCCAATAGGGAGGAGGGCTTGGACATGGGCGTGGAAATCAAAGGAGGAGGGAGCAGGGAGGGGAGGAGGGGGCGGAACTGAGGGAAACAGATGCTGGGGGGAGGGCCGGGGAGAGAGCAGGGTTGAGGGAGGGGGGAGGCCATAGGAAAACAAAAAACTAGCCCGTTGTTACGGGCTTAACGGCTAGTATAATATAAGTAAACTGCTTTGGTTGTACCCACATAACGGTAGTGTATTAAATCCATGACCCTTTACCCCTCTAGGTAACATGATTGTATTATTTTCAGGGTTCCTGGAGATGTATTTCCCAGATGCCCCCTGGAGAATGTCTCTTTCCTCTCTTCCTGGCTTTATTCTTCTGTTGATTTCTCATCACTTCCAGATTGTAAATGCAGGTAAGAAACACTCCAGAACTTTCTGGGAGTTTCATATTTGGAATTTTTCAGAAAGTGTATTCTGGTGCAAATCCATGTATTCTTTTCACAGGTGAGCTTTGCACATGCACGTTTTCTCTTTGAATATTGCTGAAGTTGAATGTATTGTGCACTTGTACCTGATGTTTCTGTGAGTTGAATTTTGTGGGGAAAATAACCTTCTGTGACCTAAACATACTCCAGGATAAAACCTTGGAATGTGGGAAGACCACCCATAATTTTAGCTGAGGGTGGGTAATTTTCAGCATTTACCTGGGCACGGTGGCTTTGAAACTTCCTCTCTCTCTCTCTTATCCTCTGTGTACAGCTGGGTCATGGAGTAATAATGAAAAGAAAATTATATCTTCTACATCTTTGATATATCCTGGCAAATCAGTTCAAGTAAGGATAGACTGTATTGGGTTTTTCATGCCTGTGCTCCCTCCTACCTTCCTCTGCTTCTTTCCACTGTCTGCAATCAATATATTGGACATTCTCCGAGGACAAGCAGGCTTAGCTATCCTCACAAGTGGGTGACGCCGACCTGTGTCACCCCATCTGGGACTTATAAAAAGTATAAGTAGAGCTTTGTGGTGAAAGACACACTCTACCACATGTGCACGAGTGCCTTCCTGCCCACCGCAAGAACGCAGTCTCCTTAGTTCTTTTTCACCTGCGGTGAGAAGAGGGCGTGTTTTTTTTACTGTCTCCTCACATCGCTCAGTCCTAAAGAGCTTTTTTTGTGCCTTTCGGCAATTTTTTCATCCATTATATACATATAAAGTATCACATACCATGTAAAATGAGTTTATCCTGTTGGGCAGACTGGATGGACCATTCAGGTCTTTATCTACCGTCATTTACTATGTTACTATGTTATTGTATTCCCATTATGGAACCTCCTTAATTTTATTTTTTTCCTTTAAATTCTTAGTTTATTTTCCCCGGTGTTAAGTTTCTTTTCTTTTTCATCGTCATCAGGCTGCTTTTAGGCCTTGACTTCAGCTGGCAGGTTTCCCTTTCTTTTTTACTGTGCCTTGCCCCTTTTTCAGGCACTATCGCTTCATTTAATTTAGCCGAGGAAGTTTTTTCTTCCATGTCCACGAAGGCTCCCAGTGGCTTTAAGTGCTATACCTAGTGCAATCGGACAAGCTCTGGAAAAGACACCCATTCTTGGTATCTTCAGTGTCTTGGGCCCGACCATACCCAACTAACTGTGTTCTCTGTCTTCGCATGAAGAAGAGGAACCAGGTTTCCAGAAAGGCTCAACAAGAGAGGATTTTTGGAGCCAAGTCCAGTTCATCGATGTCAGCATCAGCATCGAGGTCGGAGGCGTCGGCATCAACGTCAAGCATCGCACCGGCATCGGGAGCGTTGGTATGCATGGCTGCTGCTAGATCCTTAGACACAGGGAGCAGTGAAGCATTGAGTGGGTCTCCACCTGCCTCAGGGCCTCCTGCTGTGCAGGGCCCCCAGGACCGTCCATTGTTGGACCCGACCCCACAGCAACATGTGGATTTTACATCGTCCTCATTTACACCGAGGAGCCTCAGTGACGCTTCAGGTGAAGGCCAAGAAGCATCGTCATCAATCACCCTTGACACAGTATTCTGCACCCGAGAAGCATTGACACCAGGAGGCCTGCTCCCCCTCCATACTGGAGGTGCCGATGCGTTGATCTCCCAGCAGCCAAACCTCAGCTCCTGCATCGACCCAGGCAGCTCTGCAACCTGTGCCTGAACTGGCACCTCAGCTTTTTCCGGTGTTGGCCCTCAATGAGCGCATTCAGGCCTTGCTTCCTGAGCTGCTGGATGGCCTTATGCAACGGTGTGCATCGGCATTGCAGGTGCTTGCACCTACCCTGTTTTCCATTGCAGCCCCGCTTGGCCCTCAGCCTGTAGTGCGGCTTCCAACACCGATGCTGCATGTGGCTCCTGTGTTGACTACCACCCAAGCTGGCACCCCCAGGTCTAGCTGGCTTCCAGGAAAGGCTGCACTAAGAGGTGCTATTCTTTCAAATGGAGGAGGTTTGCCATCTGGTGTGAGAGCAAGGCCCTAGATCTCCTTGCTTGCCTGCTTCAATACCATCTACAACTGTAAGAGTCTGGTCTCAAGACCAACTCTGTAAGGGTTCATCTTAGTGCAATTAGTGTTTATCAACGTGTAGAAGGTAAGTCCATCTCTGAACAGCCTCTAGTTGTTCGCTTCATGAGAGGTTTGCTTTTGTCAAAGCTCCCTGTCAAACTTCCACCCGTGTCATGGGATCTCAATGTCATTCTCTCCCAGCTGATTAAAGCTCCTTTTGAGCCACTGAATTCCTGCCATCTGAAGTACTTGACCTTGGAAGGTCATTTTCTTCGTTGCTGTTATTTCAGCTCGTAGGGCCAGTGAGCTTCAGGCCTTAGTGATAGATGCACCTTATACTAAGTTTCATCATGACACGATAGTTGGTTCGGGCAGACAGTGTTGCAGAATCTGTTTGGGTTCTAGAATCCAACTCCATCCTCTTAGGCCCTTCTTAGGCCCGTTGTGAGAATAGATAAGCCTGCTTATTCTCGGAGAAAGCGAAGGTATTTACCTGTAGCAGGTGTTCTCCAAGGATAGCAGGCTTTATATACTGACAATCCCTCCCACCTCCCCTTGGAGTTGTCTCCTTTGTTATTTTTACTTTATTTTTGCTGTAGTATAAAACTGAGGAGACCACGTTCTTGCGGCGAGCGGGAAGGCACTTGCACATGCACGGTGGATCATGTCTCGCTCTCCACAAAGCTCTACTTATACTTTTTATAAGTCCCGGACCAGGTGACGTGGATCAGTGTCACCCACTTGAGAGAATATAAAGCCTGCTGTCTTCATAGAACACCTTCAACAGGTAAGTACCTTCACTTTACCTGCTGTTTGGGCTCAGTTCCACATTTTTTAACCAGATGTGTAGCCAGACCTCAGGTTTTGAGGAGGGACCTGAGCCAAAAGTGTGTGTGAGTGGAGGGGGGGGGGGGGCAACAAACTTTTGATCTGATCTGGCGGGGGTCCCCAAACTTCACCAGTGGAAGCCCTCCTCCATCCGCGAAGCCTAGCAGTTGACAGCGCATTTCCTGGGCCACTGCTGCACAAGGCCCCCACCCCAGCACATGCTCAATTTTCACAAAACTGAACATGCGCAAGGGAGGCCTGCCCCTTGCACATGCTTGATTTTTACACATGCACGGGTGTTGGGGGGGGGGTAGGCCTCCTCCATGCATGTTAATTTTCACATAAAAAACAAGAAGGGGTGGTGTGTGGGGCAGCAGCCCAGGAACAGCCCCGCCAACTCTCATGCTTTGGGTGAAGGAGGGCTGCCATTGATGGGGCATGGGGACCCCTTCCAACCAAAGCAGCAGACAGCTCCTCAATTTTGGGTATTATATGGCTCAATATTTATTGTTCTCATAGACTCGTGAGGCAGGCACTTTGCTGAAACATGGTGCCGTATTGAGTCACCTTTGTCTTTTATGATTAATATATTTCTTTATTTCAACCTTTTAAACAGCGACAAAGGTCATTGAAATACAGCAAAATATTTTACAAAAGGCATAAATAAAATCAACAAAATAAACTATCATGCTTCCTTAGACCACAAACTATGATACAGTGGGGCTAATGAAAAGAGAAGATTACTTATCTTATATTATTATAATTAAACAAGGTTGCATATCTCTCATTCTACTATTCATTTCAGTTGTCTCATCTCTATGAATGACTTGAGCTGTTCTGGTGAATAAAACACATATTTTGTTAATCCCAGCTTTACAATACATTTGCATGGGTATGCTAAGAAAAAGGAACCCCCAACCTCCAATGTCCCTTTTTTCAAAGCAAGAAATGCCTTTCTCTTTTGCTGAGTTTGTTTGGTGACATCGGGGGAAATCCACACTCGCTCTCCTCCAAAAAGAGATTTTGCATTTCTGAAGTACAGTCTCATTATAGAATTGGAATCCTGCTCAAACACAAACGATACTAGAAGAGTAGCTCTTTGTGTTACATTTTCCAAAGATTGTTCTAATAAAAGCGAAACATTATTTAGATCAATGTGACCTTCACCCTCGGTTCCCGTCTTTCCCACTTCCCCTCTGGAATTTTCAATGTAATAAATTTTATTTATTGGAGGCATAACGTCTGTAGGAATTTTTAAATTTTCTTTAAGGTATCTTTTAAATAAATCCAATGGGGAACTTCCTAAGAGCTTAGGGAAATTCAGGACGCGAAGGTTCAGGCGTCTATTATAATTTTCTATTTGTTCTATTTTTCGCCTTAAGTCTGTATTATCTTTAATTGTTGTTATTTTAAAGTCTTGTAAATGTTCTATTTCTTTCTCTAGTTTAGTTGTTTTTGCTGCAAATTCTTGTTTCGCCATATCCACTGCATTTTTCATCTCATCAAATTTTTCATTTAAAGTTTGTACCTCACCCGATGTCGTCTGCAAAGCCCCTTCTATTTTCTTCAACAGAGTCCAAATCATCCCTAGGTTTACCTCCGAAGATTTTCTTTGAGAACTTGTCTCACTTCCCGGCGTCTCCTCCGACAGCACTGCTCCCTCAGACAGCGTTTTCTCCTCCACACTTCCGGTGGCTGAGTACGTCTTCTCCAGGGCTATCTGCGACGCCGGGCACGGAGGGAGTACCAACAACGGTGGCGACAAGGAGACTTCCTCTCCCCGTGAAGCTTCCGCTTCTCCGGTTAACTCCTCTAGGGGATCCCTCTCCTGGTTGTTCCGAGAGAAGCCAGAGAAGAAGCGTTCAATTCTCGGCTGTGTTGGCGTCGAGGTCGTAGGAGGCGAGGGAAGCCGTTTCACCACGCCTTTCCGCTTGGTATGTGGCATAGTTTAAGGTATAATCCTCCCGAGAATATCGAGCGCTTCTCTGCTGGTCAATATGCGGCCATCTTGAAACGCCCCCTAGAATTCCACCTTTGTCTTTTAGAATAAACGCTATTTCTATACATTATCTGACTCCATCGTCTTCTTTGGAAATTTCTGGTTGGCTATACAACTTCTTTTTATCCTCCTTTATTTATTTTAAAACACAGTAAACAAGGAACAGCAATTTAAGGGCTGGAAGGGTTTCCAAGTTAAGGAATGTAACTTATTGCAGGAAGAGTGACCTCCACAAATAGAGAACTCAGTAAGGAACCTACTCTTACCCAAAGAGGATGTATGGAGCATAATTTCTAGAAGTATCTAGGCAGATAACTAAGGAGTTAGCGTCATACCTACCACCCTTCCTCCTAGCAAGGGGGTGCACTGCACGGAGCAGTCATGCAGCTGGCTGGTCTCCTGCCCCAGACAGGAAGTAACATCAGAGGGAGCAGGGGACCAGCAGAGCCGACAACCACGCAACTGCTCCGTTCACCCCCTTGCTGCCTGCACCCGGGGCGGATCGCCCCACCCTTGGTACACTACTGCAAAAATCTTTTCCAGAGAAGGGGAAGTGGTGTGGAACCAGAGGACATGAATTGAGGTTACTGAGTGGTTGACTTAAGAGTGTGTTAGTTGCCTGGAATGCTTCCTAGGGAGTTGGTGGAGACAACAATGGTGACAGAATTCAAAAATCTGTGGGATAAACACAAAGGATCCCTTTATGGAAAGAGGATGGAATCAAAGAAAAACTTAGCGGTGCTTCAACAGCATCTCTCTGGGCCAGCACAGATGGGTTATGCACTCTTACTAGCAGATGAAGACTGAGAACATACTGAATTTCAAGTGTGTGAATAAGTGGGCTATGTAGCCCCCTGAAAGTCAGTCTGTTCTCAGTCTCAGCAGATGGTAGGAGTGATTAGTCTGTGCAATTCCTTTGGGATTTAGGCCTTTATTTAAAAAAACAAAAAAGAAAAAGCCTATCTGACCCAACATTTGGTTTACAGAGAACACTGCCTGAAGTGCACTGCACCCACTAAAATTGCTCCAGAGACCTGCATACTGCTGTCATGGAGCTGGATATGACATTTGAGTCTGGCATAAAGGCTGGCAAAAAAAATGTTTTAAGTTTTTTTTTAGGGTGGGAGGGGGTTGGTGACCACTGGGTGAGTCCCCGATTCCCTCCGGTGGTCATCTGGTCAGTTCGGGCACCTTTTCACGGCTTGGTCGTAACAAAAAATGGACCAAGTAAAGTCGGCCAAATGCTCGTCAGGGACGCCCTTCTTTTTTCCGTTATCGGCCGAGGGAGCCCATCGCTTAATCACGCCCCAGTCCCGCCTTCGCTACGGTGCCAACATGCCCCCTTGAACTTTGGTCGTCCCCGCGACGGAAAGCAGTTGAGGACGCCCAAAATCGGCTTTTGATTATGCCGATTTGGGGGACCCTAAGAGAAGGATGCCCATCTCCCGATTTGTGTCAGAAGATGGGCGCCCTTCTCTTTCGAAAATAAGCCTGCTTGTGTCCTCCAAAGGTAGATACGATGGTTTCCACGGTCACTAAGAAGAACATGGTCCCAGTGGACAGAGGTACTGCCCTCAAGAGACCCAGCGGACCGGCATATGGAGACTCTCCTCAAGCAGGGATTTGATTGTGGCTGCCCTCGGGGTGCAGGCCACTGTTTGTGGTGGCTTGGTTGCTGGAGTCTGTTTTCATTTTGCTGAGCAGATCCTTGATCAGAATGTGCTGAACTGATCCTTAGTGGATCAGAAAGTGGCCAAGATCGAGATGGGGACTTCGTTTTTGTCATATGCCTTCTATGATCTACTCCGTGCCTCTGCTATGTCTCTCAGTGTTGCAACTCGGAGATCTCTCTTTGTTTGTGTGGTTGGTCAGTGGATACGGCATCTAAATCTAAGCTTAGCAAGTTTCCCTTCAGGGGCTCGCTCTTGTTCAGTGAGGATTTGGGCAAGCTGTTCAAGAGTTTGGGGGAGTCTCACATCTTTCAGAGGACCGGCTTTGTGTGGGGTCTAGAGTTTCTTCCACAAGGGGCTGTTTCAGAGAGGCTCACCAGTACTGGCTTGGCAGGGGTGGAGGACAGCAGCACAGTCATTTCTTTCAATGTGTGCAATCCTTTCAGGGGACCTGCAGGGGCGACAGGGATTCCGGTCCCTCTGTCTCCTCTGGTCAAACTACCCAATGAAGGTGTAGGGGTCCAGCCTCTGCTGCAGGTAGGGGCAAGGTTGCAGGAGTTCTACCAGAGGTGGACCCACATTGCCTCAGGCCAGTGGGTCCTTGAGGTCTTTCGGGATGATTATGCTTTGGAGTTTGCTCATTGTTTGGCAGATGCATTTGTGGAGAAGTCTCCTTGCTGTAAACGATGGAAGGTATAGGAGGTTCAAGAGACTCTGCGCTGCCTTTTGTTTCTTTGGGCAATGATATCTGTTCCAGTCTCCATGATTGTGTTTGATCGTTACTCCATATATTTTATGGTTTCCAGAAAAGGAGGACTCCTTCCAGCCCATCCTCAATCTGAAGGGCATGAATCGGGCCTTGCTGGTTCCCTTGTTCTGCATGGAGACACTTCGGTTGGTGATTGCTGCGGTCCAGCCCAGGGAATTCCTGACATCACCAAGGCCTATATTCAGATCTCCATTCAGGTGGCCCATCAGAGGTTCCTTTGCTTCGCTGTTTTGGGGAGGCACTTTCAATCTTGTGCTCTCCCTTTTGGTCTGGCCTTGACACCTTGTGCACCTTTTCCGAGGTGATGGTGATAGTCGCAGCAGCCTTGTGAAAGGAGTCCTCATTAATCCTTACCTCAATGACATCCTTTCTGGTGGTACAGGTGGAATGAGGGAACCCGCAAGGCCCTATGGAAGCTGGGATGGGTGGTCAACCTGGCCAAAAACCATTTGGAGCTGTCACAGAGCTTGACCTACTTGGGGGTTCATTTCAAAACTGCTCAGGGAAGGGTGTTTCTGATGGATGAGTGTGCTCAGAACTTATAGGGCCAGGTGTCTTCTCTTCTTCAGTCCAGAAGTCTGCAGGTCAGATATCATCTCCAGGTGTTGGGGTCCGGTGGTGTCCTTGGATGTCATTCAGTGAGCAAGGGTGCATATGCATCCTCTCCAAACGGCTTCTCTGTCATGGTGGTCGCCTCAGTTGCAGGATCTGGAGATCAGGTTGCCTCTTTGGGCTCTGACGCGGGCAAGTTTACGCTGGTGGCTGGTGACCTCTCATCTGACAGGGGGCGTCAGCCTGGAAGCCATAATGTGGACGGTAGTTTCCACGGATGCCAGTCTTTCAGGCTGGGGGCCCACTGTGGGGGGGGGGGGGGCGCATGGCTCAGGGCTGCTGGTCCCCCTGAGGAGACAGTTCTGTCCATCAATAGTTTGGAGACCAGGGTGATCCACCTAGCGTTGGCCATGTTTCAGGACCTTCTTCTCAGCAAGGCGGTATGTGTGTTCTCCGACAATGCCACAGTGGTGGCATATTTGAATTATCAGGGGGGCATGAAGAGTCCACTTGGGTGGAGGGTTGTCTCACAGATCTGTCAGCGGTGCACGTGCGGGGGTCAACAGCGTTCAAGCTGACTATCTCAGTTGGCATCATTCTCTATCTCCGTGGATAACACTCTCATCCTCCCTGTCTCATTAGCTTGTAACCTTGGGGTCATCTTTGACTCTCCTTCTCTGCACATATTCAACAGACTGCTAAAACCTGTCGTTTCTTTCTCTATAATATCACCAAAATTCATCCTTTCCTTTCTGAGCACACTACCAGAACCCTTATCCACACTCATCACCTCTCACTTAGACTATTGGAACTTGCTTCTCACAGGTCTCCCTCTAAGCCATTTCTCTCCTCTTCAATCTGTTCAAAATTCTGCTGCACGACTATAGGTTGTGACCAGCATTTGGGATCACAACCTTGACAAATCCTCCATAAAACATCATTGGCTCACATCGCCAGTGTCGCTATGCTCATATTAGCCGTCTCCTCAAGTCACTTCATTGGCTCCCTATCTGTTTCCACATACAGTTCAAACTCCTCTTATTGGCTTACAAGTGCATTCACTCTGCAGTTCCTCAGTACCTCTCCACTCTTATCTCTTCCTACACTCCTCCCTGGGAACTCCATTCACTAGGTAAATCTCTCTTTTCTGCACCCTTCTCCTCCTTCTAACTCCAGACTCCATTCCTTTTATCTTGCTGCACCATATGCCTGGAATAGACTTCCTGAGCCGGTACATCAAACTCCATCTCTGGCCACCTTCAAATCTAGGTTAAAAGCCCACCTTTTTGATGCTGCTTTTAAATCCAAACCCTTACTCACTTGTTCAGTACCCATTTTGATCATTCCCACCTTAGTAATTCCCTTATCCCTTATTTGTCCTCTTTGTGTGTCCTAGTTAGATTGTAAGCTCTTTCGAGCAGGGTCTGTCTCTTCATGTCCAATGTATAGCGCTGCATATGTCTAGTAGCACTTTAGAAATGAAAAGTAGTAGTAGTAGCATCTGCTGGATCCCGGAGAATGAAGCCTTAAGAATACAGCGTTTGCTCTCCTTGATCACCGTTGGGGAGTGCCAGTGATGGACTTGATGGTGATATCCTTCAATGCTCTGGTGCCACAGTTTTTCAGCAGACACTGGGACAGCCATATGGAAGGGCTGGATGCTTTAATCCAGCCTTGGCCCACATTGGGGCTTCTTTACATATTTCTCCCTTGGCCACTTGTGGGCAGGATCATTCAACGCATCGTGTGACATCCGGGGTGGGTAGTTCTAGGGCTCCGGATTGGCTTAGGTGGCTCTGGTACAGGGATTTAGTCTGTCTCTTGGTGGAACTGCATTTTTATCTACCAGATTCACCCTTTCTGCTGGTGTAGGGGTCAATGTTCCTGGACGACCCGGGTTAGTTTTGTCTTATGGCATGGCTCTTGAGAGGGCACATTTTAAGGAAAAGAGATTATTCATTCTTTGTTATTGATACTCTTCTGCATTCCTGTTAGTAGTTGACCTCTCTGGCTTATGTCAGAGTCTGGCAGGTGTTTGAAGATTGGTATGAGGATCATCGCGTGAATCCTTTCAAGGCATCTCTTTTGCACCTTCTGGAATTTTTGCAGGGTGGTATTTCCAGAGGAGTTGCATGGTCTTCCCTCAGGGTTCAGGTAGCAGCACTGGGCTGCTTTCGTGAGCGTTTGGGGGGAAAGTCCTTGGCCATTCATCCTGACATGCAGCATTTCCTGTGGGGGGTGTGGCTTCTCTAGCCACCCGTGCATCCAGCAGTTCCTTCTTGGGACCTTTCAGTGTTGATTTCACCACCATTTGAGCACGTTGAAGATGTGTTTCTGGTGGCAGTGACCTGCATGTGTCAGGTTTCAGAGCTTCAGGCTTTGTCCTGTCAGGAGCCCTTCTTAAATTTCTTCTCTGGAGCTGCATTTGGTTCCTTCTTTCCTGCCAAAGGTGGTTTCTTTGTTTCATGTCAACCAATTTGTGGTTCTTCCAGCCCTTGATGATCATCCTGGGTCAGAAGAGGAGCATCATCTTCATTGTCTGGATGTCTGCAGATTGCTGCAGCATTACCTGAGGGTTTCGCAGGAGTTTGTTGCACTGATTGTTTTTTTGTGCTAGTCAGGGGTGCTGGGAAAGGCAAAGCAATGTCCAAGGTGACTAGTGCTTTCTGGATCAAGGAGACCATTGCTTCGCTCAAAGGAAGGCCAGTGCTGGACCTTTTGAAGGCTCATTCCACCTAGGCTCAGGCATCTTCCGGGGGGAAGCAATGTTTGGTGGTATTTCTCGACATTTGTAAAGTGGGGACTTGGTCCTTGTTGCATTCTTTTGCACGTCATTACCATTTGAATGTGCAGGCAAACTGAGATGTGACCTTTGGGGCTTTGATGTTGGAATCCGGGTTCCGAAGTTCCCACACACAAAGTCACTGCTTTGGTACTTCCCTTCTGTGCCAGTCCAGAGGGTTGCTGGGGAATGAAAAATTAGATCTTACCTGCTAATTTGCTTTCCCTTGGTCCCTCTGGACTAGCACAGAGCCCACCTGAGGTTGCATGGTTGATCTGTGTTTCTGCTCGCTCTTGCCAGAGGCTTTGTGGTCCTGTCAGGGGCTAGGATTTTTGTTTTGGGGACAGTGTAAGGCAGTTACAGAGTGGCTCTTTCATTTTTCTGAAGATCCACATGGACAAAGTCAAAACAAATAGGAAAAAGACCCCCAAAGAAACAGAGGTAAATGCCCCTCTATGAGCACGAGAACCATCCAGATGCTCTGTTCCTTGGCATCAGGTCTGAGTGTTCTCAGTTTTTGGCAGCAGCTCAGAAGGAAGCTGGGGAGCTTGCTTCCCACTATTGGCCTCACGTGTCATTTGATTGTCTTTAGTTGGTTGTCTTTCCTTGTTCTTTGAGGTGTCCTCTCACAGTGGGCTGTTTTTCTGGGTATCTGCTTTTCTATTTGTAGACTGACTTTTAGGGACTGCACAGCCCATTTATACACACACTTGTTCAATATGTTCTCAGTCTCTATCTGCTGGTAGGCGTGCATAACCCATCTCTGCTGGTCCAGAAGGACTATGGGAAAGCAAATTAGCAGGTAAGATCAAATTTCTCTGTAAGGCCAGTGCCAGGCAGACTTGTACGGTTGGTGACTCAAAAATAGCAAGAACAGATCAAGAACAAATATACATATTTCATATCACATTCATTTATGGTTAGTATTGTAGCAAATTGCCTACCACCCTATTTGTGATGCCAGTATTTGATCATGAAGGAGTATAACCTGCACAGAGTGACAGGTGTGGCTCTGGCTGCCTTGTTGGGCAGACTGGATGGACTATAGGATTTATACAGAGGAGAGGAAAGGAAAAGAAAGGGGAAGGGATTTGATATACTTCCTTTCTGTGTTACAATCAAAGTGATTTGCCCCTAGTGGGCTCATAATCTAAGGGGTTTTTTTTTTGTACCTAGAGGGTTAAGTGATGTGCCCAGGGTCACAGAGAACAGCAGTGGGAACTGAATCCAGGTGTTCAATCCACTGCATTAGCCATTAGGCACCTCCTCCACTCCTTTACTAGGAGTTGAATGTTTTCAAGATTATTCAGTTTTATAAGAAGAGTTGTAGAATTATCAGTTATTTTCCTCCCCAGAGCCTTTATAATAGACATATATTTCTTTCATGTTTCAGCAATGTCCCATATTCTCTACTACTAATTAATGTATTTCCCTTCTGTTTGTCACATAATTGGCAGAAAGGTTTAAAGTCACTGGTCCCAATCAGCCTGTTGTTGCCTTTCTGGATGAAGATGCCGTACTACCCTGCTGCTTCTCTCCAGCCCTCAGTGCTGAGCATATGCAGGTGAGGTGGTTCCGAACTGGATTTGACTCAGTTGTACACCTGTATGAGGATGGGAGGGATCAAATCTGGAAACAGATTCCAGAATACCAAGGCAGGACAGAGCAGCTCAGAAGTCATATCTCCAATGGAAATGTGTCGCTGAGGATACGCAATATAACACTGTATGATGAAGGAATATACACGTGTTTCATTCGGATTGATCCTTACTATGAAGAAGCAACAGTGGAACTGAAAGTAGTTGGTAAGTGGAAGTTGTCATACTTTTCTGACTTTCCTTTCTTTCTCTGTTTATTATAACATTAATAGAAGGACATAAGGAGCGTTTATTACTGGAAACACCTAACTGCCATATTGTGGTTAGACTGCAGGACTCGCTGATACTGAGACAGGTGAAGGCCCATTTTACAAAGAGTGTCTAGGTCAGAAATGGAATGGCCAAGTGAGAATGGTCTCAGTTTTCAGCCTCTTTTACAAAAGGCCTGCTGAACGTGGAGCCTTTTGTAAAATATATGTAGGACCCTGGGAAAAACATGCTTATTTCCTTAAATGTGCAGCTGGAGCAAATGTACCATAAAACTACACCGTCTGTTCTGAACTTACTCTCATATGTTCATATTTATATTTATTTGAACTGTACTTAGAGTCTGCAGCTTTGTAAGTTATAGAGAAATACTGGGGTCAATATTCAAACAATTTAACCAGTCAGAAACGGCTCCTGGCCAGTAAATCACTTGTTGGTATCTAACCGCTCATTTTCAGCAGCATTAACCAGCTAGGTGTAGCCATCTCTGTAACCTGGAAATGAAATGCTGGAGCCTGGACAAGGCCCTGAACTGATTTTCTGGGCAAAACACTGAGTGCCGCCGGCTGAATATTGGCCACTGTGTCTTACCTGATAATGTTCTTTCCTTTAGTTCTACCAGACCTGTGGGTTTGTGTTCATTGACCAATGGATATTGACAGAGAAGTAAAACGTTCTGTGTGCTTTGCCCTGTAAGGGTACCGTGTGGCATAAGCTAATCAGCATTTTGAATGACAAAGTAGTGCATCAAATGAAGTTTACATATGTAAACCACTTGGCTGTCCAATTGAGTGGTATATCAAATGCCTAATGAATCTTGATGTGCCCAGAGTGAGACGAAACATGAGACCCTCACTTATGCAAGTTGTAGAAGGATACAATGATGAAAAGAGAAGCAATACCCCAGCTGGAGCTAACTGCACAACATAATTCATTGAACTGTCAATATCTGATAGCAGGGCAACACCTCTAATTTCCTCTAGACACTCTGGAATCCAAAGGAGAAAAACCCATAAAGCTCTCTCATAGCTAGACCCCACTTATGTGCCTGTTCCCAGCCTTGCAGAAAACTTCCAGCAGACTTGCTGAACTGGGGGGAAAAAAATAAACCCCTATTATCACAGCATGTCTGTTACATTGGTTTTCTGAGCCCTTGTGAAACTGAGTGATTTTTTTTTTTTTGTATAAAGAAATAAGCTCTACCAGCTAAGTGAGCAAGACCTAAGTCACTTGGACACATTTAGAGAGGAAGGAGAAGCCTCTCATAGCTAGAGAGTGGATCCACTCAAGATCGCCCAGTTAAGGGAGAGTTAACCCATTTGACTGAACGTCTTTATGACTGAGTTAAAGCCAGAATCAAATCATAAAAGTAGCAGAGATTAGTCATCTGAAGTGGGTACGAGGCTAGGCCTAGAATCAGCCTTGAACATTGATCTTGCAAGTTTCCCTTTGATCTTGCAAGTTTCCCTTTGTAGAGACCAGTCAGCTTGCTGGAGATCAATAGAACAAAAAAGGATATAGAAGGCACCTCTGTGTGAACTACTTCAGATCTTCTGGACAGCTGAATATAAAACAAGGTATTGCAGGTCAAGCATAATGAGAAGGTTCCAAAGTAGGAAAAATGCTTACTAACCTTATTGGCTGAATACAGTCAGGAGGCCACTGCACTGACTGATTCCATTCTATTAGGTGCCCTGGAAGATGAAGCTGTAGCAGGTGTTCTCCAAGGATAGCAGGATGAATATCCACATTTGTGGGTAGCATCATCCGATGGACTCCTGCATGGGAACCACTCTCTAGCGACGCAGAGAAGCCTTTGAGTACGGTACACCATACATGCATGTGCCTTCCCACTACTGCTGTCACATGGGTCCAAGCCAGTTTAATGTTATAGCTGATAAAATACAACTCCAAGTTTCAAGGTTATTTAAATCTTGATATACCACTCTAGAGCCAACTGTCTGAGCTTCATGTGTCACTGGGGATAAATCAGGAAATATACGAATATTTGAACCCAGAAACTGTTCATTAAGATGTTGAAAATGCAGCTTTAAAACATAATTTCTATCGTGAAGGGCATACTGCAACGAGGAACAATACAACCTTCCTGATTATGGGAAACAATGGCATGTTCTCTCTATCCTCACCTACTTTGCTGCAGATATAGAGAGAATGAAAAAACATAAGTACTGACAAATATCCTTGAAGATGTGGACAAAGATCCCCAAAATGATGGTCACCAATAGCGATGCTGTGCTATTGTTCCCAGAGCTCTGATACTCTGGAACCATAGTCCTCTTAGAGCTCAGTATCACTCAAAGAATCACACTGAAAAGGCAATATACCACCTACAAGTCTGTAAGCTATCAAAGCAATGTACATTCAATTGTAAGCTCTTTGAGCAGGGACTGTCTTTCTTCTATGTTTGTGCAGCGCTGCGTATGCCTTGTAGCGCTATAGAAATGCTAAATAGTAGTAGTAGTAGTATAGTAGGTATATTTCTGTCCTTATAAGGCTCACATATAAGTTTATACCTGTAGCCATGGAGGATCCAAGATCAGAAGGAGCTGCAATGTGATTTAAACTGAGCTTGTCTGGTTCTCAGCACATTGCTCTGAGCTACGCCTTCAACCAAAGGTACTGACCAGCTGTTGCTCTTATTACTCCCAAGCAGCTGAATATTTCTAAGTTGGTCTAATTTAAGTAAAATGGAAATATAAAATGGAAGCATCTTGGAGTACCCTCTAACTATTCCTAGGAAGAGGTCTCCTTCTATACCTGAGAAATGAATTTCTGAGTCCCAAGTAAAGAGGGGGCTTTCCAGCAGGGCCAGGTAATTTCTCTCCATCAAGATGTCTCTCAGTACTAATTAACTGAAAAAAAAAGGAATTGAAGAATCATCAGAGATTAAAGCAGCTCCTCTAATAACAAGCAGATGCATTGGAAAGGCATTGTACTTAAGCTCTGTAGGCTCAGATGTTCTGTAGAAGCATCAGAGCTAAAAACAAGAGCAGAAAAGTCTCTACAAAAGGCTTCAGCAAACCATCAAACCTATGCAGTAGAATAATGAGCCTTCCACAAGAAAAAAGGGAGCCTCCATAACAACCGCTATACTAAGGCAAAAAGTAAGGGTCCCCAGAGGCCAGATAGCCTTGAATCTGTGACTCAGGGCTAAACGGCAGGGGGCGTGAAAAACAACATACTCAGAAAGGCTGCTGTTGGCATCAGCTTGAGTCAAGTGCTTCTGGCTGCCACTTGGAAGAACATTTGCTTCTTGAGGAGAAGGAAGTCTTCCAGCAAGAGTACCACAATTTTGGGTGGGCCTGAGTCCAAATTGGGTGGGCCCCAGTCCACCTATGGCTACACCAAGGTAGCCACCTTCCAGGAGGAACTTTTTAAAAGATTTTCAATGGTTTCATTCCTTTTTGTCTGATCACTCTTACATTGTACGATACTCAAATTCCTCTTCTTCTTCCCAACAACTAACATCGATCTTGAGCCCAACACTCGTTAACTTATTTTTGGCACCCTTAACACTCCTTCTTCAATCTCTGGACTTTATCTTCTTTATTTATGCCAGTGACATTCAACTTCTTCTCCCATTTGACTCTTGTTCCCCCTTCAGTTACCCACTGATTTCCAGCAAAGTAGATACAATTGCAGCTGGCTGACTAATAATGGCCTTAGACTAAACTAAAATCATTGTCATAATATTTAACTCTCATCAATCTGACTTGATGTTCCCAAATTTCTCTATCAAAGTGAACTCTCTTCCTTACTCAACATCTACTAAAATCTTGGGTGTAACCATTTGATAATACCCTCTCTTTCAATGCTCATATCTCAAGGATTGTCTCCTCTTCTGACACTTAGACAGATTCAGTCAATCCATTCTCTCCTGGAACCTAGTTCTCTACATATTTTTCTACACTCATTGGTCTTATCTCGGCTTGATTACTGTAATTCCCTTCTTTAGGTTTACCTGCCTATCAGATTTGTAGGCTCCAACTGATACAGAATACCACTATCAAGCTGCTACATGGCCATAAGAAATTTGATCATGTCACTCCGATCCTGGTTTCTGAACATATGCTGTTAGTATTTTACAGAATTCCTTTTAAAATCAATTTTCTGTCATCAGATTCAGTCCTCAGACCTACTATCCTTCTTGTCTAGTCTCCTGGTCCCTTACTCTTCTACAAGATCCCTGCGATCTGCTGCCCATCTTTTCATAAGGTTTTATTGGATTCTATTAGAAATACTTGTTTCAATATGTCTCTGGAATGCCTTTCCTCTTTACTTGAGGCCTGAGAGCTCATTTACTAGGTTCAGATCTCAGCTTAACTCTTTTAATTTTCCTTGGCATTTTCCTCCAGCCCTGGAACTCAACTAATCTGTATTTCACAGCTTCCGCTTCGCTCATCACATCTTTGGAGTTAGTCATTATTGTTACCTATTTGTCTTACCTGTCCAATGCTTTCCTCTGTTTTAAATTGTACTTTCTCCTGCCCCCACTATCCTAATGTTTTTCCTTGTGTTGATATTTTTGGTCTTGTTATTCCTCCCCTGTTGGCTTTTTGTTTTACAAAAATAAACCACTTAGTTTTTTGGTTTTTTTTTTAATATTATGTTTTATCAAATAAACTGAACCTGAACCAGAGAATGCTGACCGGTTCCAAACCAGTTAGTCCATTTCCAATAAAATAAGAACTATAGAGAGAGGTGTGACCAGCATAAGAAAGGAGGTTTTAATGCCCTTCTATAAGTCATTGGTGAGGCCCCACTTGGAATATTGTGTTCAGTTTTGGAGGCCGTATCTTGCTAAGGATGTAAAAAAAATTGAAGTGGTGCAAAGAAGAGCTACAAGGATGGTATGGGATTTGCGTTACAAGATGTATGAGGAGAGACTTGCTGACCTGAACATGTATACCCTGGAGGAAAGGAGAAACGGGTGATATGATACAGACGTTCAAATATTTGAAAGGTATTAATCCGCAAATGAACCTTTTCCATAGATGGGAAGGCGGTAGAACCAGAGGACATGAAATGAGATTGAAGGGGGGCAGACTCAAGAAAAATGTCAGGAAGTATTTTTTCACAGAGGGAGTGGTGGATACTTGGAATGCCCTCTCGCGGGAGGTGGTGGAGAGGAAAACGGTAACGGAATTCAAAAATGCGTGGGATAAACATAAAGGAATGCTGTTCAGAAGGAATGGATCCTCAGAAGCTTAGCGGAGATTGGGTGACAGAGCCGGTGGTGGGAGGCGGGGCTAGTGCTGGGCATACTTCTACGGTCTGTGCCCTGAAGAGGAGTGGCCTAGTGGTTAGGGTGGTGGACTCTGGTCTTGAGGAACTGAGTTCGATTCCCACTTCAGGCACAGCTCCTTGTGACTCTGGGCAAGTCACTTAACCCTCCATTGCCCCAGGTACAAATAAGTACCTGTAAGCTGCATTGAGCCTGCCATGAGTGGGAAAGCGCGGGGTACAAATGTAACTAAAAAAAAAATGGCAGATACAGATCAAGGTCAGGTATATACATAACGTAGCACATATTGTTGGGCAGACTGGATGGACCGTGCAGGTCTTTCTCTGCCATCATCTACTATGTTACTATCCTTCTTATTTTCGAAAGAGAAGGGCGGCCATCTTCCGACACAAATCGGGAGATTCGCGGCCTTCTCTAAGTGCGGCCAAATCGGCATTATCGAAAGCCGATTTTGGCCGCTTTCAACTGCTTTCCGTCGTGGGGCTGGCCAAAGTTCAGGTGGGCGTGTCGGCAGCGTACCAAAGGCGGGACGGGGGCATGGTTAAGAGATGGCCGTCCTCAGCCGATAATGGAAAAAAGAAGGCCATCCCTGACAAGCATTTGGCCAACTTTACTTGGCCCATTTATTTTTAGGACCAAGCCTCAAAAAAGTGCCCTAAATGACCAGATCACCACCGAAGGAAATCGGGGATGACCTCCTCTGACTCCCCCAGTGGTCACTAACACCCTCCCACCATTAAAAAAAAACTTCAAAAACTTTTTTGGCCAGCCTCCTTGCCAGCCTCAAATGTCATACCCAGCCATGACAGCAGTATGCAGGTCCCTGGAGCAGTTTTAGTGGGTGCAGTGCACTTCAGGCAGGCGGACCGAGGCCCATCCCCCCACCTGTTACACTTGTGGTGGTAAATGTGAGCCCTTCAAAACCCACCGGAAACCCACTGTACCCACATGTAGGTGCCCCCCTTCACCCCTTAGAGCTATGGCAGTGTTGGACTTTTGTGGGTAGTGGGTTTTGAGGGGGTGTTGGGGGGGCTCAGCATGCAAGGTAAGGGACTATGTGCCTAGGAGCTTTTTGTGAAGTCCACCGTAGTGCCCCCTAGGGTGCCCAGTTGGTGTCCTGGCATGTGTGGGGGACCAGCGCAGTACGAATGCTGGCCCCTCCCACAACCAAATGCCTTGGATTTGGGCGGGTTTGAGTTGGCCGCACTCGGGTTCCATTATCGCCGAAAACCGAGTGTGCGACCATCTGTAATGTCGACCTAAATGTTAGGATTTGGCCGGCCTGGACCGTATTACCAACACAAAAGATGGCTGCCCATCTTGTTTGATTATACGGTCGGCTCCGCCCTCAGAGATGGCCGCCCTCGTTCGATAATGCCCCTCCATGTTACTATGTAACTAACTTTCTGTCTGACTCATAAGTCTCTATAACTGTTTAATGAAAACAATGATGCCCAGAGGTGTTTTTTGTTCGTTCATTTTTTTTTTTGACAGACATGGAGTGGAGTGGAACGGGTAGACGTGAAGCGTCTGTTTACTCTTTCCAAAAATACTAGGAGTAGGTTGCATGCGATTAAACTACAAAGTAGTACATTTAAAACGAATCGGAGAAACTTTTTTGTCACTCAACGTGTAATTAAACTCTGGAATTCATTGCCAGAGAATGTGGTAAAGGTGGGTACCTTAAAATGGATGGGGAAAATCCATTGCTTATTTCTGGGATAAGCAGCATAAAACAGGGGCGTAGCCAGACAACAGATTTTGGGTGGGCCTAAGCAAGAAGAGGGTGGGCACCAAGTGTACTCCCCCTCTCCGACCACAAAAATATCTCAGCTGGCGGGAAAATGCTTCTTTCCACCTTGGCAGTCTGCAGCAGGCATGCACTGAAAACTGAGCATGTGCAGGTGCCGGTATCGTGGAGAGTAGTGTTTTCATTACCATCAGGGGGGAGTCTTGTGCTGGCAAAGCTTGGGATCCCTACCAGCTACCGCTAAACATGTGCTACTGTTGGGTGGGCCTGAGCCCTAAGTGGGTGGGCCCTGGCCCACCCAGGCCCACCTGTGGCTACGCCACTGACATAAAATGTTTTGTACTTTTCTGGGATCTTGCCAGGTATTTGTGACCTGGATTGGCAACTGTTGGAAACAGGATGCTGGGCTTGATGGACCTTTGGTCTGTCCCAGTATGGCAATACTTATGCACTTTTCAAGAGAAGAATTTCACTGCTTCCCCAGGCTAAGTAGGAAATAAGAAAACCCACTTAGTTAATATGTGGGCTGTAAATGGGCTAAATAAATAAATAAACAAAAGCTAACACTGTGCTCTACAAGAAACCAGGCAATCATGTCATACATCAAGACAGAGAATACCTACAGCCACCTTTTGTTGATTAAGTAGTCTGTCCTTTAGGATAAAAGCAATCCCCACACTTCATACCACGCCAGGTAAATTTAAGTTTAAAAGGGCAGAGAACAAAAGTAAAACTAAGATGCTCCTAAAGCGAGAATTGCCCTGAGTGAAAAACTCTGCAGGCAAAAAATCCACAGGAAGGTGGAGGTGCACTAAATACCCAAGAAAGTCAATCAGGCGAAAGGAAGGAGTGTAGGGTAAGCTAGTCCTTTCCAAACAACGAGGGAGACAAAAGTAAGGTTCAAGATCTTTATCGAAAAACACCGAATGACTCGACACAGCTATATATAAATATATAAATGTATGAAATAATATGAATATATCTGAACATAAAATATAATCGTAACTCTTACATATGTAAACAGAAAACACTGATATTGAAATGAAAAACTGTGGATTATATATATATTTTTATTTTATTTTATTTATTTATACATTTTCAATAATACAAACGAATATTCATTTGTAAGGCAATACGGAGAGATTATTTAAAGGAAAAAAAAAGAAAACAGTCAAATTTCAACAGAAATATCTAGAAAACAATTATTTATACTCCTTCTCAGACCACAATATCGGGGGGTAGTGGTTCCTAAATACAACTTTAAGGAGATTGTAACAAAGGAAAATGTAGTTAAATATCAACTTAGGCTAGTCCTGATCTTTATCCCTATTACATTATAGCTGATTGTTGTTCCCTCATTCAGCTAGATGGTTTTTTAGAGTCCAGAAATTTCCTTAATTGAGATGGTTCAAAAAAAGCATATTTTTTCCATGACAAACGAATCAGATACTTACAGGGATAGGCCAACATAAATTTTGAACCCATTCCCTTAACTTCTTCTCTCAAGGATAAGAACTGTTTCCTCCTTTGTTGTGTAGTCTTTGTAACGTCAGGAAACATCCAGACTTTCTGGCCATAGAAAAATTTTGAGGAATATTTAAAGTATAATTTCATCAACATATGGATTATGTTCAGATATATTCATATTATTTCATGCATTTATATATTTTTATACTATTATATTTTTATACCTTCATTGTTGATATTAAACAGATGTTTAAATTAGATTTTACGTGTTTTGTAGACTCCTGAAGCAGGTGCTCTGGCGCCGAAACACAGCAGCTGTGTCGAGTCATTCAGTGTTTTTCAATAAAGATCTTGAACCTTACATATGTCTTCCTCATTGTTTGGAGAGGACCAGCTTTTCCTACTCTTTCCTTTCACCTGAAAAACTCTGCACCCAGGGAATTAAAAACAGAGCCAGAAAAATATGAATGAACAGGTGAAACAGTAATTCTGCCACCTTTCCAGAAAAATAAAAAAATATTGAGAAGAATCCCTGTAGCTGCTTATGCATAAAAATGGATGCCCTTCCTTTGCAAAGGGAGAGGCAAATAATGCAAAATCAGATTGCCCTTCATTTGTTCCAACTCGTGAACCATAAGAGATCAGGGTTGCTGTACAGATTGAAATTTGTTTCTCTAAATTTAGTTGCCTGTTTGAGTCTTGGCTTCCTTAATATTCTGCACACCCATAGGGACCTCCAGAACTAACGGCCCAACATACATGACCAATGGGCCTCCCCCTAGGACTTTTGCCTGAGAACATCTGGAGTTTACCTCAGGTGCAATGACTGCAGCAAAACTCTAGACTGCTACTGTTGCCCTGCCAAAACCTGGACTCCCTCAGGACCAGGTCTAGTGAACCCACAGCTATAGTCCAAGTACCTCTAAGGAGAGCTGCCTTCAGTCCCAATGTGTGCCTTACATCTGAAATGCCTCAGGAAAAAACCCATGTGGGCCAAATGCTGCAATCAAGTGCCCTTGAGAACTTATGTTCTCTCTGGCATCAAGTTAAGACTTAAAACTGAACTCCTCCAGGCTAATCTCATATCACCTGTTGCCCAGAAGTTCCAGAAATACCTGTACATTCAGCTGTGAGTGCAGGACATCCAAATGAAGCAGCATAAACATAAAATTGATTTAACCAGCAGGAGAGGCTTCTGCCCAATTAAATCAGGCTGTTCTAGATTTTCAGGGGCAGAGTCCTGGAAACCAGATTATCAATGTGCTGAATCCTGGTATCTTGTTTCTATTAGAAAAGCCTGCCTTAGTCATAGTCATAGACTAAATGTGGTGGCCACCATGGCACTTGGTGTCTAATGTATCACCTCCTGTTCATCTCACAAAGTGTGGCCTCCCTGTGAGATGTGCCACACTCTCCATGTGGTCACTTTATTGGATTCTTTGCTTACTCTGCATCCTTGAGTATTACCCAGTACAGACCTTCACATGTCTTGCATTTGGCTTTTGGACAGTACTGCTTTCTACCTTCAGTCTATTGTTTTCACCTTCAATCCACCATTCATTCTGCTTGCTTCTTCATTGTCCCTTCCTCTGGAATTCTCTCCCTGCTGATCTCGTTTCTGAATGCTCTTATCCAAAGATCAAAGCTGCCTTAAAAAACCCATATATTTATTCTAGTGTTCCTGGAGTATCAGTGAATTCAGGCAGTTTGACTCTGCATTCTCGCTTCCTCCGCTCTCCTTTTTTTCCTGCTTTCCTATGCATTATTTAGTTCCTTTCTGGTCTCTTGTTTTTGAATTGTACACCGCTTTGATTGAAAGGAGGTATATCAAATACCAAATACACTAAACTAATGTTACGTCTGTGCTCACCTCGCCCTCGGGTGGCCAGAACCGGTGGCTGCTATGAACTGCTATAGACTGTCTTGCTGTTCCTACCCATTCCAGACTTCAGGCCAGTCCGGTCCAGACTGCCAGACTTACTCTTGTTTGTCCCTGATCAGCACCTGTAGCTGCCTGGTGATTGCTGCAGCTGAAGCTCAGCTGCTGCTGGGCTTATTAGCCATTTGGAACCTCTCTGCCTTTGCCTTTGCAGTGCGTCAAAGGCCCTGGTATGTTGGTGCTTTTGCACTTCAGCCTGAGTTTGTTTCCTTGCTCTTGTTCTTGCCTGAAGTCTTGCCTGTTCTAGTTAGTCTTTGTTTAGTTAGGGTATTGCTTGTTTACTGTATTGCTTGTTTCCCAGTCTTGTGTCTTGTTTGTATGTCCTTATCTAGTTCTGGGTTTATCTGTGTTTGTTCCCTGCTTCAGTGGCTGCTTGCAGCTTTCAGTTCAGTCTCCTGTCTAGCTGTGTTTGTTCCCTGTTTCAGTGGCTGCTCGCAGCTTTCAGTCCTGTCCTTGAGCCTATCCTTTCCCTGCCTTGCTGTCCCTGTTTTTTTCCTTTTCCCTCTGACCCTCAGTCCCTGTGCTGCCTAGCTGTTATCCAGTCCTGCCCTGTCCAGTAAGTCCTGCCGGCATAGGCGGTCGGTGGGCCAGGCCGGGCCGGGGTGGGGCTTACATCCATAATTGTCTGACAACACACAGAAAAAAATAAGTAAAAATAAAAGTTACAATTAATACCTTTTATTATCCAAGATCATCTCACACATTCTTTAATCTTCATTTCCCCAACTGTAAAGGTCTAAAATACAAATTAATGCACGCATCAACCTTTTCCTATATGAGCACGCAATTCTGGAACGCATTGCCAGGCAACCTAAAAGCGACCTATGAATTGACCAACTTCCGTAAACTACTAAAGACCCATCTCTTCGACAAGATATACCACAAAGATCAAAACATGTGAAACTCCTACATATATCCAGAAATGTTAATAATGCCTTCTGTTATATCACTATCATGTATTCCATTACCATTCAACCCCAAATCCTTCTGTAACACCAAATGTCTATTCTTTTATCATTACCACTATCCATGATGTTTTGTAAGCCACATTGAGCCTGCAAAGAGGTGGGAAAATGTGGGATACAAATGCAATAAATAAATAAATTTTAAATGTAACATAACATCTCTATATATAAAAGGCACCACCAACGTTCTAAATGAAGCCTCCAGCCGGAAGTGTGAAGGGGGAGAGATATCCGGTTTCCCCATGAGTGTCTGCCCCACCCTCGCTCTCTCTGTAACACAAACAGTGAAGAAAAACACAGCAAAGCACGAAATCAAATCGCTCTCTCTGTAACAGTGAAGGACTCAGAGGAGGGAGGGGAGAGAGGGCAGAAGCCCTCACTATCTCTGTAACACAAACACAGCTCAGCAGGAAACTTAACACTGAAGGACTCGACTCCGAGGGGGGACGGGACAGAGAGCAGAGGGGAAGGGAGAGAGGGCAGAGGACTGGGACACACACACTCCCACATGCACACAGAAGAAAACCTTGCTAGCCCCTGTTTCATTTGCATCAGAAACAGGGCTTTTTTACTAGTAGTAACATAATAGATGACGGCAGAGAAAGACCTGTATGGTCCATCCAGTCTAGATATTACATATGTATCATATGTCAAAAAAAAGTGGTTGCTCAAAGCATATACTAACCAATGTGTATACTATTCAAAAATGTTATCAATTATTAAACACTGCTATTTCTATCCATGGAAAATCCCAAAATGAAATAGTCACATTAGTGAAGTAACATCCGGCGACTAGACTTCGCATCATAGGTGTCAATGATCTGCTCAGGGTTAATATCTCCAACAAGATCACTTTCAATGTTCAGTAAACATAAAGCTGTCAGTCTTTCCTGACCCATTGTGGATCTCAGCCAGTTTCGGACACGTCTCATGGCAGAAAAAGATCTCTCACAGGTAGCTGTGCCAACAGGAAGAGTAAGTGCCAGTTTCAAAAGCTTTGTAAAATTTGGATAAAAATGTGTTGAAGCAGCAACAAGTGTGCCTGGAACAGAACAATGAAGTGGCCAAGCTACATTCCTCTCTCACAGGCACACTCTGATGAAACACCAGCCTTTGGACTTGTTTCTCAGCACACTCTTGTAGTGAGTTACCCACCGCAAAAGAACATTGTGGTAGCACCCTGTCAAACAAATATTCTGGTAGCAACAGGTCAAAACAAACATTCTGCATGTCAGAAAACAAATATTCTGGGTCAGCATAAGGTATCATATATCATAAGTATTATACTCCAACACACCATCTTTCAGAAGGCTGCTTATGTATACCAGAATCTACATATTTCTGAAGCTTTTTCTTTAAAATTTTCCAGTCCCTGACTCCTTTTTCAGTAAAAACAGAACCTTTCAAAACACTAGAACTTGAAAACTGTCTGCAAGGAAAGCAGAAAACTGCATCTAACTGCTGACTATACTCTAAAAATGAAAATGTCTTCTAATATTCTGATGTGAAGGAACGGTTTTGCTTTCCAAACACAGATTTTGGAAACTCAGGTAAATGAGGCTGTGATGGTCCCATTGTAGTTGACCCAAGATCTAATACAGGAGTAAGGACAATATTTTTTTCAGTTGAAATTGCAAGATTTTGAGGCTGATTTTGATTTGATGAGAATTCTTCCTGTGGATTAGGAACTAAGATGTTGCTAGAGCAGCCAGCCAATGACATATTTGAATCTTGCTCAGAATCACTTGGTATCTCATTCTCTCCAGAACTTGTTTTCTCTGTAGTGCACTGTCCAGAGTGCATTGTGGCTTTTGGCCCAAAATATTTTCTAATATCCATGATGTTTTGAGTAACTGCCTGGGTTTGTTTGAGATGATCTGAACTCAAATTCTGAGTCAGGAGGGTCGCCAGCAGAGGATCTTCAGTCTCAAGTCCCAGGGCCTTTAGAAAGAGAAAAGAGGCGGCAGCAGGGGCATAATTAATAGGGCTTTCAAAGAGACTCATAGCACAGAAGTCAATGTTTAGTATATTCTGGTTGAAGACTATAGATCTGAAAGTCTAAAATACCCTATTTACTTGTGCATCACCATAAATACTGTAGGGGAGCGAAGGTTGTCCCATCCCAAATTTGAAAAGTTACAAGTACCACTCTAATTAGTGAGATTGAAAGTTAGCAAGTGAAAGTTTTCTTGCAGTGTATTCGGTATATAAATTTGTCATGGTGGAGAAGAAGAGACTGAATCCCAAGAAAGGGCTGCTGCTGCTGATTATTGACAAGTAATGCTTCTATGTGCGTGTAAAAATGGATTTATATATCATAAATGACATATATTTTAAACTCAATTATTTCAAGCACTTAACCAACATTAAACCACATACACATCTGGAACAATTCAACACCAGATCCTCCAAAATATTCTAAAACCAAACCATGTCTGGTGTTATCACAAACTAAAATTAAATTAAAGTGTTGATGTTTGTCACCTCAATAAGGCCAACAATCCCAACTGTAAAACACTGTGCACAAACTTGTGCAAAAACATACTCAGAACCTTACTGTACCATAAATATTAAACTGGGCAGACCCTAATACACCAATATACCACCCAAACGGACAACATCACAGACCATCAACAATATGAAACAAGGGATCATATCACAATTCTCATGTACAGCCACAAAACATCCTTTTAGGGTGGATAGTATTCACAATGAGTTCCTTTTATTAATGACCAGATAGAGATAAGTGTTTTCAAATTTCAATTTTGGCACAGTATATGTCATCTTTATGACTATTGATGCATTCAAGCTTGCAAGTAATTAATTTGAAACTCCAAAGCCACAGTCTCACACTACCTGTGTATAAAACAGGATACAGGAAACGTTATCATCATCACCCACAGTTAAATGTGAATCTTCTTTGTAAGCTCTTTGAGCAGGGACTGTCTTTCTTCTATGTTTGTACAGCGCTGCGTATGCCTTGTAGCGCTATAGAAATGCTAAATAGTAGTAGTAGTAGTAGAATCTTCTTTCAGCATATAGAGTGGAGAAAAAAGGGGGGTTCAGTAATGCCACCCAGCCAGCCCAAGATGATCGGACTATATAAGGCGTAGTAGGCCCGGCGCAACATCATCTAGCCCACCAAAAACTCCACACTATTAAATGGCCAAAATTAATATAAAAAATGGACTTGAAAGGTCCTGAGGGTTAATAATGGACAAATTCCTGTATCCAAAAAGTTGAGATCACAGCAGTGGCATAGGAAGGGGGGGGTGCGGTGGGGCGGTCCGCCCCGGGTGCATGCCGCTGGGGGGGGGGTGTCGGCTCTGCTGGTTCCCTGCTCCCTCTGCCCCGGAACAGGTTACTTCCTGTTCTGGGGCAGAGAGAGCAGGGAACCAGCGGAGCCGACGCAGCTCCCAGCGACATGCACTCGGGGCAGTTCGGCCCTCCCGCCCGTCCCTCGCCGCTTTCCCATGTAAGTACATGCTCCGGGCGGGGGGGGGGGGGGGGGGTTCGCAGCGGCGACACGCCCCTGGTGTCAGCTGCCCTCGCTACTGCACTGGATCACAGTCTGTCATCACAAACAAAATAGGAAAAACCAAAAGCATTAGGGGCTTATAGCCCATTTAGTTATGTTTAAACAAAAGAGATGTGCATGAAACAAAATATTTAATTTTTTATTTTGACTTGTTTTAAAACCTTCAGGCTTCAGAGTCTGTCAGCACCTCTGCCTAATAGTTGAGATCACAGTCTGTCATCATCATCACAAACAATATAGGAAAAAAACCCAAAAGCATTAGGGGCTTGTTTGGCTTATATAGCCCAGGCATTTAGTTATGTTTAAACAAAGAGATTTGCATGAAACTTACAAAATATTTCTTTTTTTTTACTTGTTTTGTTTTAAAACCTGCTTCAGAGTCAGTCAGCAGCACCTACCTCTGTCTCCTGAAAAATCCAAGGTACGGTGCAAATTTCTGGAAGGAAGTGGGAGGGAACATCTCAGACTCTCAGTCTCTTTCTTCTTCTTCTTCTTGCCTTCCCTACATGCCCCTCCCGCGCGTTCCCGCCTCTGCGGAATAGGAGTACACCACGGGAGCGAGCGCTCGAAGAGGCTCAAGGCTGACTGGCTGCTGCCTGAGCTGAGGGCGAGCCCAGCCAAGGGGCGAAGAAAGAAGAAGCAGTAGAGCACTGCACTGCAGGCTCACAGGACCGGCGCGCCGGAACTCAACTGCCTGGGCTGAATTTGGGATGGCGTGTCCGTGTCAGCTCGGCATTGTGGTCGCGCGCGTCGGCGTTGGTCCGAAACAGTCAGAGTCTTTATGATGATCCTGCGGCTGGGCCGAGCGGCGAGCCCCGCGGGCGGAACTGGGGGCTGATGGCGTGTCGTGTCGTGTCGTCGTTGCGTCGTGGTCGGTCCGACCTGTCAATCATGATCCGATGGTCCTCCGGCTGGGGAGGCTTAGCCTCCCCAAACCTCTTATACCGGGCAACTATGCCTGCTGGCCACCTGAAGCCTGGAGCTCAACTCTTGGTGAAAAGTGGCCAGGTGCAGGTGAAGCCTAACTGTTTGTCAGAGATCTGCCCTGTATCTAGTGTGGGGTGGTTTTGCCTGCCACTGCCGCTCCTCGGCAGTGGCTCAAGGGCTCACAAACCCAGTTTCCAGCTTTGAAAACGTGACAACTAAGCTAAAGCATGTGTATTGTTCAGTATATGGAAAGCTGACCCCCTAGTGGTAGTACTGTAAGATGACTGCTAGGGATTAGACTGCCATTTTTGAACTTGGAGCCAGACAACGTAGGAGCAGAGGGAAACCACTCCCACCCTGGTCCACTACACACAAGAGATTGCCACCAGATAAGTCCTGTGGGTGATAGAAAGTGAAAGGGGGTGAGGGAAGGGTTTGTCTTATTTTTTAACTTATTTAATTTATTGTAATTTATTAACTGTCTTTATGAAAAGGATCACCAAAGGCAGTATACTGCGGATACAATTTAACATAAAATTTACAATTTTGATAACAGCATAACAATAGTAAAATGGCCAAATATGAGCAAAAGTATAATCAATGAGGTAAACCTAGAGATGACATACTGAAACCTAGTAATAGGACTAACATCATACAGGATCCGAAATATCCACATTTAACTGCATTGTAAAACAAATTACATAGCAGAAATGTGATAAATGTCAGTACAATAATAGACAGCATGGAAGAACTTTTAAATAGCATAAATACGACACTCAAGAAGTCATCACAATACCAATGAAACACCTAATAGGTATGTATTAGAATATTCAAATAAGAAATATTATGCTAACACTGTTGCAGGCAAGAGGGGCAAGGGAATCTTGAGGGGAGGGTGGGGGGGTTGGCCTTAGGGAGTCGGTTTACAAGAGGGATGGGGTGGGCAGGAGGGATCAGCATCAAGGATTCTGTTTCTAGGGGGATGAGCATCATGAGTTTTGTTCAGCAGGGGGCTGGGGCAGGCAGGTTGATCAGCATTGGGGGGATCTGTGTACATGAGAGATCAGCACTGGGAGGTTGGATCATTGAGTACTGGAACCCGCATAGCTAGGGGGCCAAAGATAGGACAGCCTTTTGTGCAGTCCTGTCTAACCACTTAGCTATGCAGGCAGCGGCACTGAAAATAGTCCATGCCTGCATAAGTGCTGGCTCCTCCCCCACTGCCTGGTTTTGGAATGAGCAATTAGAGCTGATATTCAACAGCGCTGCTCGGTTAAGTGCCGGCCTACTCAGCATAGTGTAACCAGGCAAGAGCCTGCCCTGCCTGGTTAAACTATTTTGGAATATCAGGCCCCTTGTTTCTAATAGATGGATGTTATTTTCCTTTAGGTCTGGGCAGTCCTCTTTCCATCTCTGTGAATGACTATCAAGACAGAGGGATAAGGGTCATGTGTGAATCTGCAGGATGGTATCCAAAGCCTGAAGTGACCTGGAAACAAGAAAATGGACACAGTTTAACATCATTATCTGAAACAGAAACACAAGAGCACAATGGTCTGTTCAACGTCAGAACTCACCTGCTTATGAGAACAAATCAGTATGGCAAGATTTCCTGTCGTATCAGAAACACCGTTGTGAACCAAGAGAGACAATCAGTGATTTTTATAGCAGGTCAGTTACAGTCACAAAGAGAAGCTAATATAAAGTGTGCACATGATTGAGACATACTTCATATCATGAAACTAGCAGCACCTCCTAGAATCATATCCAGAGAAGGTTGTAACTATGTGTATTGAAAATTTCTATATTTTGTTCAGATTAAGATTTCTCAAATATTAAAAGCCGAATTTTGCAGAAGTCATCTAGGCAGAAAAATGAGTTCTAATTTGGCAAGTTTACAATTTGGAAGCTATTTTACAAAAAGCTCTTTGAACTTGGAATCTTTTATAAAATAACTTTCCATAGCGTCCCTCAGATCAAGCCAGACACTTGTGGGTTATATCCGTCTACCAGCAGGTGAAGATAGAGAGAACGTCAGAGCTCTGCCATATAGGACCCTAGCAGCAGCCTCACTTTCAGTATTCTCTCTATCCAGCAGGTGGTCAGACGTACCCTGGCAGGCTCTGGATGGATACAGGCTCCTGGCCTTCATTACGGCACAGTTGAGCAATGGGGCTGAGTGGTACACCTGGTGGGGCCAGGTCTCTCCCCCCTTCTCCTCTTCTCCATTCTCCCTGCTATGGTGCTTTCTGGTTGTAGGTAGAGCAGCAATCTCCTGCCTCTTAAAAAACAAAAAGACAGCTTTGGGGAGTTTAGCATAAAACAAAAGTACCCAGAGGGGTACATTTTTAACTGGGGCAAGTCTTTTGGGGAGACCCCTGTGCAGGGGCTGTGGAAGCTGATGAGTTTTCAGTCAGGAGGTGCTGCTCTGCCTTTGCCTTGATTCACCCTGGAGTTGGTAAGTACCTCTTTCCCTCAGGGCTTGCACAGGATGTCAGTGCCGGTTGAAGCTGTGAAGCAGTGTGAAACCCAGAGAGCAGCATTGGGGGTGTGCCTCTACCCAGCCCAGTGCTCCAGTGCATCGGAGACCTGTTCCAGGACAGTTTAGGCAGGGTCCGCAGACCTGGCAGGGTCACGGCTACCATTTTGAACACACCGATGCATGTCAGTTTCTGACTTTGGGGCAGGTGTTACTGTGGGGAGAGGAAGTGTTCTCTGCAGTGTTCAGGATAACTAGGAGCATGACCGAGCTGGAGGTCGAGGGGAGGGGAGCCCTCTGAGATTCCCACATGTTTGTGTTTTTAATGCACAAAGCTTTTTTAAGTTTAAACAATTTTTATTCAGGATCAAGCAAATCCAACATCCAACAACAAAATATCAAGTCTAGACAAGATCTTCAGTCAAATATTGCAGAACAATAATCAAAAACAAGAGCTGAATCACATTTGATCCCGTTTTTGTTTTATGAAAATGTGCCCCTCCCTCCCCCCTCACTACCCTAGTCCTTGATCAAAGCAACAATGTGCGTTCAAAATCACTATGCACAAAGCTTTTTTATTGAAGAGGCCTCAGTTGGCCCGGCCCCCTCTCCCCACTGGAGGCTCTGGCAGGGGGCCCATGGTCGCATCTGGACCTAGCCAGGGAGGTGGATGGTTTCGCTGGTGTAGGACCTTGACTCAGAGGTCTGCGGGTCTATGGTCTCAGGGTGCTCATTGAGAGATCTCTTAGAGGAGGAGAATTGTCCCAGGATGAGGGAGACAACACCATGATGGCACATTTATTCTGCCAAGAAGAGTTAACCTCTCTTATTTCTAAGGCGATCTCAGATCAGTGGGATACCCCAGAGGCAGGCCTATGGGTGGCTAGGGCGATGGCCAAGTTGTATCCAGAGGAAGGTGACAAAAATGATATAGGAATTGCACCAAAAGACATATGAGTAGAGATTGGAAGACCTGAATATGTATACCCTAGAGGAGCGGAGGGACAGGGGAGATACGATAAATACTTAAATTTAAAGTTTAAATACTTGAAAGGTATTAATATAAAAACTGATATTTTCCAGAGATGGGGAAATGGTAAAACTAGAGGACATAAATTGAGGTTGCAGGGTGGTAGACTTAGGAGTAATGCCAGAAAATTCTTTTTCATAGAGAAGGTGGTTGATGTCTGGAATGCCCTCCTGAGGGAGGTGGTGGAGAAAAAAACTGGCAGAATTCAAGGTGGCATGGGATGAACACAAGGGGATCTCTAATTAGAAAATGAATGGTATAAAGAATCAAAACTTATATGTGCTTGCATGTCAAATGGTGCTTAGATGGCAACTCTGGCTATATCAGCTAAGGTCAGTGTTGGGCTGGCTTGTACGGTCTGAGTCCCGCATATAGCGATCCGGCTTAGGATGGGTTGCAGAGAATTTGACAGAAACTCCAGTAATTTGGAACATGAGGACATTGCTGGGTAGACTTTTATGGTCTGTGTCCTGCAAATGACAGATTCAGATAGGCTGGAGTGGGTTTTGACGGCAATCCAGTAGTTGGAACATAAAGAGAGAGCCAGGCAGACTTCTACGGTCTATGTCCCTAAAACAGCAAAGGAAGACCATGATCAAGCATATAATATCATGATCATTGTTGGTTTTAATCTTGAATTGAGAATGAATGAGACTGTTGGGCAGACTGGATGGACCATTCAGGTCTTTATCTGCCATCACTTATTATGTTATGTTACCACGTTACTTTATCTGCCTTCCATGACATACAGGACAGCAGACCACTGGCCTCATACTATCTGGTGACCAGGTTCATGAGGGAACTTGCTAACCTCCACCCGCTGGTTTGGCATCCACCCCCAGCTTGGGACCTAAACATTGTCCTCAGCCGCCTCATGCTCTACCCCTTTGAACCACTGGAAACTACAAACACCAAGTTCGTCACCTGGAAGACCATCATCCTCATTGCCATAAAGTCAGCCTGGCACATCAGCGAGCTCCAGGGTCTTGTGACCTACTTGCCATATATTCAGCTCTGCTATGACCATACTCTGCTCAGAACCCACCCCAAATTTCTGCCCAAGGGACTGCACCTGTGCCCTGTGCCTCTATCTCTACCACACATGGCCCTGGTGGAAGGCCTCCTAGCTCTTCATCTCCTTCAATGCCAACAAACCAGTTGGAAAGTACCCTCCCTTCCTGGATATCGGACTGCATCGCCTTCTGCTACGAGGAAGAGAGCCTATCTCTCCCCAACAGGGCCTCAGTGTACCAGCTATGAGCCATGGACACCACACTGGCAAGCCTCCACGACCTCAGTAGACAACATCTGCAACATCTGTGGCAACCTGCTCCTCCATACACACCTTCACAAGACACTACTACCTGGACCACCCTCTATGGACTACAAATGAGTTTTGACTGTCCTCCAACCGGCAATTGCACCATGGGAACCCAGGAGAACCAAGGGCTCTGAACCGTGAGGACATCATGATTTTGATGGCTTCACCCTCCATCTGCTGATGTGCGACAGTTCCACTTGTGGACATTATTGTTCTATATTCCTTTGCCATGAGCTCTTTTATTCTACTAGTAGTGTAATTAGGGAATAAGCTAGGAGTGCTCTTACATTACCATTCATTACCATTTAAGGAGGAATCACTACAAGGGTCATACAATACCTTATATAAACTAAAAGACTCCTTATATCAGACTAATATTCTTAATACTGCAGCAACTCTTACAAGTTTGAAAAACGTGAGAGCAAGAAAATTAAGTCAGCAGACAAGCAGCGAGTAGGGTGCTACCTAGTCTTTTGCATGGCGTGCCACATGTATGAGTATCTCCCAGTTGGTGAGATGTCATACGTGTGTGCCCGATGCAAAGAGTTGATAGACCTCAGAGAGCGTGTTCGTACTCTTGAGGCTAGAGTAGCAGACTTGGTAGAAATGAGGGAGATAGAGAAATTCATAGACGAGACCTACTGTTACGTTCCTCACCTGGTGCCAGGCCTGCGCAACCGATTCACCGGCAAGTCGTGGTCCGGCGAAGATACCCGGCCAGCTTGGTGTTGGCTAGCTTCAGGAAGGGTCTGTTTCTGTTTCCTATTTCTGGCAGCCGTCATCTGAGTTGGAGCAATGGCCGCAGCCATCTTGGATAGATCAGGCCCTGAGAAGCCATCTTGGAGTAACGAGGTCAGGAAGGAAGCCCATATTTGGACATAGGCATCTCTGCTGATGGGGGCAGCCATCTTGAATCAGCTGCACATGTTTGAGAGTGATTTCAACACTATTTAAAGCCCTGCCTCCAGTCCTTCGTTGCTTCGGCCTCAATTGTGTTTGAGGTCCACGCCGGTGCTTAACAGTAGGCCGAAGTCATGAGCTTACCAGACAATACCGAGCGTTCCAACCTGGCTCAGGTGCTACACCAGCAGCAGGCTCAAATCACTCGCTTTTCCAGTGCATTGCAGGAGGTCTGCAATCAGATTCCAACGCTCCAGCAGCAGGCGGTCCCGGATCCTCCGACCCCTGGGACGGGGTCATCCGCCGCCCGGCTGCGGGTTCCGGAGCCACCTCGTTTTGATGGTACCCCCGCAGCGTGCCGGGGGTTCCTGAATCAATGTCAGATCTTGTTCGAATTACAACCGGAGGCCTTCCCATCTGACAGGATTAAAGTGACTTACCTCATCTCTCTACTGACTGGTCCCGCGTTTGCGTGGGCATCCCCACTGTGGGAACAGCGGAATCCGGTCCTGGCGAACCTAGAGGAGTTTTTGCGGCAGTTCCGGATGGTGTTCGACGTGCCTGGCCGGCTTTCTTCTGCTTCGGGGGAGCTGCTGCGGATTCAGCAGGGCTCCGGGTCGGTCAGGGCGTACGCCATCCGGTTCCGCACTCTGGCCGCGGAGCTTCAGTGGAACCAGGAGGCATTGACGGCCATTTACTGGCAGGGGTTGGACGGCCAAATAAAGGATGAATTGGCCAGCCGAGAGATTCCTGCTACCTTGGACGGCCTTATTGCACTTGCACAAGGATCGACATCCGGTTCCAGGAGCGAGCTCAGGAGAGGGCCACGCCGCGGGTGGTGCAGAGATCCAGAGGCCTGCCCTGTCGTCCAGAAGCGCCGGGGTCCCGTGAGGAGGGTACGGAAGGAACCAAGGAGGAACCCATGGTAATGGCCGGCCATCGTCTGTCCAAGAAGGAGAGGATCCACCATCTCCAGAATTGGCTATGTCTGTATTGTGGGCAGGATGGCCATTTAACGCGTACCTGCCCAAAGAAGTCCGGGAGGTCGGGAAACGCTCCGGCCCAAGCCCTATGAAGGGGGTGGTTCTGGGCCGGTTGTCTGCCCTTCCCGACAAGTTGCTCTCCGTTCCTGTACTACTCCAAGGTGAAGGAGGCCAGGTTCATGCTCGGGCCTTACTGGACTCCGGGGCCGGAGGAAATTTTATCGATGCTGAGTTCCTGTCCCAGCTGGGTGGCTCCACGGTGCCCTGCCAACCGGAGCTCCGAGTGACCTCCATCCAGGGGGATAGTCTTCCCCAGACCATCACCCGGATCACCGTGCCTCTGCATTTGCAGGTAGGGGTATTACATCAGGCAGACATTCAGTTCCTGGTCCTCACCTGAGCCATTCATCCAGTGATTCTTGGATTGCCCTGGCTCCGTCTACATGCTCCAGTGATCGACTGGTCCACCGGTGAGATCGGGCAATGGGGCGCCCAGTGTGTCAAGCAATGCCTACAGCAAGTCAAGCCTCCCCTGTTGCTCTGCTTGGCTCAGCTTCAGACCCCGCCAAAAGAGCTGCCCGGGCTGCCTAGGGACTATCAGGACTTTTGTGATGTATTCAGTGCCCGGGCGGCTGACACGCTGCCTCCGCATCGGTCATTCGACTGTGCCATAGACCTCCTGCCAGGAACCGATCCTCCCCGGGGACGTCTTTACACCCTATCCCGTGATGAGTCCCGCACCATGAGGGAGTATATCCGAGAGAATCTCCTCAAGGGGTTTATCCAAGCTTCTACATCGCCGGCAGGAGCCGGGTTCTTCTTTGTATCAAAGAAGGATGGGTCTCTCCGTCCCTGCATTGACTACCGGGGGTTGAACAAGATCACGGTGAAGAACCGGTACCCGCTTCCACTCATCCTGAAGTTGTTTGACCGTCTTCAGGGGGCCAAGATTTTCACCAAGCTGGATTTGCACGGAGCTTACAACCTGGTGCGGATCCTGGAGGGAGATGAGTGGAAGACGGCATTCAACACACATGAGGGACACTTTGAATACCGGGTAATGCCGTTTGGCCTCTGCAATGCCCCTGCGGTATTTCAAAATTTTGTGAACGTCATTTTTCAGGATCTATTTTACACTTCTGTAATCGTGTATCTAGATGACATTTTGATTTTCTCTCCCTCACTGTCCCAGCATGTGTCCCACATCCGCACAGTGCTTCAGCGCCTCCGGGAGCATCGGCTATATGCCAAATTGGAGAAATGCTCGTTCCACCAGCAGAGTCTTCCATTCCTGGGGTATATCATGTCCTCCACCGGACTGCAAATGGATCCTGGGAAATTGACTGCGGGCCTTGCAGACGTTCCTGGGGTTCGCCAACTACTACCGGCAGTTCATCAAGGACTACTCCCTCATCACGGCTCCCCTAACGGCCCTCACGAGGAAGGGCGCTGATGTCAAGAACTGGACGCCAGAGGCGGTTGCTGCATTTACTACCCTGAAGAAAGCGTTTCTTTCTGCACCAGTCCTCCGCAGTCTGGATCCTACCCAGCCCTTCCTGGTGGAAGTGGACGCCTCAGCCTTGGGAGTAGGGGCCGTGCTCTCCCAGACATCTGCTGCCAGGAAGAAGCATCCCTGCTTCTTCTTCTCCCGTAAGTTCACCCCCGCAGAACAAAACTATATGGTGGGGGATCGGGAGCTTCTGGCACTCAAGTTGGCTTTCGAGGAATGGCGTTACCTGCTGGAGGGAGCAGCGCATCCGGTGACAGTGATCACCAACCACAAGAACCTATTATACCTCCAAAATGCTACCAGACTGAATCCTCATCAGGCCCGGTGGTCTCTGTTTTTTGCACGATTCGACTTCTGCCTGATTTTCAGACCGGGGGAGAAGAACGTCCAAGCGGATGCCTTGTCCCACAGTTTTGAGGCTCCCGGGGACCAGGAGGAACCATATCTTATGTTGAACCTGGCGGGCATTCCTTCCATGCCCGGGGCTAGCGCCGCATGCCAGAGGGCAGTACCAGTGGGTCTCCGTAGGAAGGTGCTACGCTGGGGGCACGCGTCCGAATTCGCCGGACACTTTGGATTCCACAAGACCCTCCATCTGATCTCGCGGTCGTACTAGTGGCTGCAGATGGCGCAGGACATGCTGCAGTATGTGTCCACCTGTCCGGTGTGCGCCCGAACTAAGAGTTCCCATCAGAGGCAGTGGGGCTTGATGCAGCCCATGCCGGTACCTCAGCAACCCTGGGAGGACCTGTCCATGGACTTTATCACTGATCTACCGACCTCCCAGGGCAACACCGTTATCTGGGTGGTGGTAGACCGGTTTTCCAAGATGGCCCACTTTGTTCCAATGAAGACCTTGCCCACTGCTGCCAGCCTTGCCACCAGCTTCATCACCCACATCTTCAGGCTCCATGGATTACCCCAAAGGATTATAAGTGACCATGGCTCCCAGTTCACCTCTCGTTTTTGGAGAGCGTTATGTTCAGCTTTTGGAGTAACCACTCTCTTTTCCTCAGCATATCACCCGCAAGCTAATGGGATGGTGGAACGGATCAACCAGACGGTGAAGGCGTTCCTCCGGGCCTACTCGAACCAGCGCCAGGATGACTGGTCCACCCTGCTACCCTGGGCGGAGTTCGCCTACAACAACAGTCTGCATTCAGCCTCCAAGACTACACCCTTCAGTACCATCTATGGGCATCATCCACGTCTGCCTCCGCCAATTTCCCCCGCAGAGGTCCCACCTCAGGTACAGCCCACAGTCCGTACGCTTCAGGAGGCTTGGAGGAAGGTTTCAGGAGCAGTTGCGCCAGGCAGCGGTTAAGGCCGCAGGAGACAGGCAGCTCCCACATTCCAGCCAGGAGAGAACGTATGGCTAAGCACCCAGTACCTGAAGCTGCGGCTCCCATCACTCAAGTTTGCCCCCCGCATCATCGGGCCGTTTGCGGTGCGCTCCCGGATAGGAGCGGTGACTTACCGGTTGCACCTACCCGGTCAACTCAGAGTGCACAATGCTTTCCATGTGTCCCTTCTGAAGCCTTTCCGCAGGTCCAAGTGGCATCCTGAACCCAAGAAGGTGGTTGTGCCCGAGAGTGATCCGGATCCCAAGTATGAGGTGGACCGCATCCTGGATTCAAAGCTGCCTGGAGGAAAGTTGTTCTACCTTCTGTCCTGGAAACACTTCGGACCAGAAGACAACTCCTGGGAGCCAGCCACTAACGTCCATGCTCCAGACCTGGTCCGTGAGTACCATTCTCTTCATCCTACTCGGCCCGGGCCAGGGAGAAGGGGGAGGCTTTCGGGGGGATACTGTTATGTTCCTCACCTGGTGCCAGGCCTGCACGGCCGATTTGCCGGCAAGTCGTGGTCCGGCGAAGATAGCCGGCCAGCTTGGTGTTGGCTAGCTTCAGGAAGGGTCTGTTTCTGCTTCCTATTTCTGGCAGCTGTCATCTGAGTTGGAGCAATGGCCGCAGCCATCTTGGATAGATCAGGCTCTGAGAAGCCATCTTGGAGTAACGAGGTCAGGATGGAAGCCCATATTTGGACATAGGCATCTCTGCTGATGGGGGCAGCCATCTTGAATCAGCTGCACATGTTTGAGAGTGATTTCAACACTATTTAAAACCCTGCCTCCAGTCCTTCGTTGCTTCGGCCTCAATTGTGTTTGAGGTCCACGCCGGTGCTCCTTATCTTCAGTTCCAGTGTTCCAGACCTCGGCTTGTTTCCTGGATCTCGCTTGTTTTGCTGCCTGCCTTGACCTTGGACTGTTTTTTACTACTCTTTGCCCTACGGATTTACCTGGCTTTTGGACTGTCTGTTTGCCTGCCTGTCTGGTCAGTGGTCGTGCAACTCCGCCAGTTCCTGAAGTCCTGGTGGCTGCCCGAACCTGGGGGCTCAACTCCCAGGGAACGGCGGTCGCTCCCCAGGTGAAGCTAGGGGTTGTCTGGCTGCCTGACCGAGTGTGGTTTCACTCCATCCTAGCCGTGCTCAGTCGGGGCACAAGGACTCACATTCCTCCAGTCCTAACACCTACAGGGATGTTGTGGAGAGGTCCCAACTCCAGTCAGGTAGCCTCTGTGTTGCCTTGAAGGAGGGAGGTATCCCAGAAGGTGAAGTACTCCTGTAGCCAGGACCTGCACACCTGGGAATGGACTATCCCCCCGCACCAGGGATATGTCTCCAGGTACTGCCTGCGAAGGAAAGCATACGACAGCTGTTGTGGTTGGTGATTCAATCATTAGGCATATAGATAGCTGGGTGGCTGGGAGGATCGCCTTGTGACTTGCCTGCCTTGTGCGAAGGTGGCGAACCTCACGCATCACCTAGATGGGATTTTAGATAGTGCTGGGGAGGAGCCGGCTGTCTTGGTATATGTGGTGTAAAGTGGATCCTCTTTCCTCAGTGGTTGCAGCTCTCCACAACCTGAAGAACACCTTCCCGTACTGCTCCTTTTTCCCTCAGAACAATGAAGCTTTTTATTGCCTAGGAGGGGCTTCCCTCCTTCCCTCAGTTGTGGCACCAAAACAGAAAAACAAAGCACAGTTATAGTTCACCTTTCTCAAGCCGGTTAGTTTCCCCGTCCAGGCTTCCACAGCTGCTCCCTCTCCCTCCCTCCTGGGGGAAGAGTAGCAGCAAATAAAAAAAAAATAAAAAAAAATACCCTGTTCAGTGTAGCGGGGTTTTCCAAAACACAGTTCACTTTTAGCCAAGCTTTTACCCCACTGCTCAGTTTGGCCAGGCTTTCAAAACACAGTTCAGTTCTAGCCAAGCTTGCAAAACACAGCTCAGTTTAGCCAGGCTTTCAAAACCCAGTTCAATTTAGCCAGGCTTTCAAAACACAATTCAGTTCTAGCCAAGCTTGCCAAAACCCCAGCTCAGTTTAGCCAGGCTTTCAAAACACAGTTCAGTTCTAGCCAAGCTTTCAAAATACAGCTCAGTTTAGCCAGGCTTTCAAAAACACAGTTCAGGTCTAGCCAAGCTTTCAAAACACACAGTAATGGCTTTGCGCGGGCTCAAAGCCTAGGGTCCCACCCTCTTGGTCAGTCATACTCCTACCTGACCTCCTCCCGCTTGACCCGGCTTGGCCCCGCTACTTCCTTGGCTTTCGCTGAGCCAGAGCTGAAAAGTCCATCGGCTCTTCCAGGGTGTTCTCCGGTTCAGTCAACTCCATAGGGCAAGGCTCACTCTCTGCCTCTCTCTCCTCAGGAGCCCAATCCATATTCTCCTCGCCCCGCCCTTCTCCCAGCTGCTCACCCTTTCTTTCATTAAAGCTCTTTGGTGGCTCTTCTTTCTCCACCCACCTGTTCCACCACCTCTTCCACCAGGTTGGAGAATCAGCCTTATTCCTTCCCCTGCGGCCCTCCTCTGGAGACTCCTGGGAATGCAGATAGTTTCTCTTATCCCCGGTCTCCCTTGGGGCATGCTGGGAGTTGTAGTTCTTTATTTCTAGTTTTTTCCTGGGGAATGCCTGCCTATAACGGGGGTATTCTGGCCTATCCCAGGGTTCCTTTGGGGCCTGTCCTACATACTCTTTACAGTGGGCACCAATGACGTAGGAAAATGTGGGAGAGAGGTTCTGGAAGCCAAATTTAGGCTTTTAGGAAGAAAGCTCAAAACCAGATCCTCTAGGGTGGCATTTTCTGAAATACTTCCCATTCCATACGCAGGGCCTAAGAGACAGGCAGAGCTCCGGAGTCTTAATGCGTGGATGAGACAATGGTGCAAGGACGAGGGATTTAGATTTGTTAGGAACTGGGCGACATTCTGGGGAAAAGGAAACCTATTCAGAAAGGATGGGCTCCACCTTAACCGGGATGGGACCGGGCTGCTGGCATCAACATTTAAAAAAGAGATAGAGCAGCTTTTAAACTAGGAACAGGGGGGAAGGCCGACAGTCGCACAGGAGGGTATGGTTCGGAATAAGGTATCTTGCAAGGATATCGCCCAGACAGGGAAGACAGGGTTTATTGATAGTGAGTATGAAAAAGAGACTGTAGTATATTCAATGTCCATAAATAAAAATAATAAAAACCAGATGAAAGATAGCAAATTAGTACTGACAAGTAAAAAAACATGCTGTAATAAGGAATAACAAGCCTAGCTTGAAGTGTCTATAAGGAATGTCAAGTCAGATGCAAAGTGCTGATAAGAAAGACAAAGAGGGATTTTGAAAGAAAGATAGCGTTAGAGGCGAAAACTGATAGTAAAATTTTTTCTAGATATATTAAAAGCAGGAAACCAGCAAAGGAATCAGTTGGCCCGCTGGATGACCGGGGTGTAAAAGGGGCGATCAAGGAAGACAAAGAAATAGCAGAAAAACTAAATGAGTTCTTTGCTTCGGTCTTCACCGAGGAACATTTGGGTGGGATACCGGTGCCGAACAGGGTATTTGAAGCTGAAGAGTCGGAAAATTTTAATGAAATATCTGTAAACCTGGAAGACATAATGGAGCAGTTCTGCAAACTGAAGAGTAGCAAATCTCCTGGACCGGATGGTATTCACCCCAAGGTACTGATAGAACTAAAAAATGATCTGGCAGAGCTACTATTAGTGATTTGTAATTTATCCTTAAATCAAGCGTGGTACCGGAAGATTGGAGGGTGGCCAATGTAACGCCGATATTTAAAAAGGGTTCCAGAGGAGACGCAGGAAATTATAGACCGGTGAGTCTGATGTCGGTGCCGGGCAAAATGGTAGAGAATATTATCAAAAACAAAAGTACAGAGCACATTCAAAAGCATGGACTAATGGGACAAAGTCAGCATGGATTTAGTGAAGGGAAGTCGTGCCTCACCAATCTACTGCATTTCTTTGAAGGAGTAAACAGACATGTGGACAAAGGTGAGTTGGTTGATATTGTGTATCTAGATTTGATTTTGTGTATCTAGATTTTCAGAAGGCGTTTGATAAAGTCCCTCATGAAAGACTACAGAGGAAATTAGAGGGACATGGGATCAGAGGTAGTGTCTTACTGTGAATTAAAAACTGGTTGAAAGATAGGAAACAGAGAGTAGGGTTAAAGGGTCAATATTCGCAATGGAGAAGGGTAGTTAGTGGGGTCCCTCAGGGATCTGTGCTGGGACCTCTGCTTTTTAACATATAAATGACCTAGAGATGGGGGTAACTAGTGAGGTAATTAAATTTGCCGATGACACAAAGTTATTCAAAGTCGTCAAATCGCGGGAAGATTGTGAAAAACTACAAGAGGACCTTACGAGACTGGGAGACTGGGCGATGACGTTTAATGTGAACAAGTGCAAAGTGATGCATGTGGGAAAGAGGAACCCAAACTATAACTACGTCATGCAAGGTTCAGCGTTAGAAGTCACGGACCAAGAAAGGGATCTAGGTGTCATCATTGATACGCTGAAAACCTCTGCTCAATGTGGACCAAGAAATGGATCTAGGTGTCATCATTGAAGATACGCTGAAAACCTCTACTCAATGTGCTGCTGCAGCTAGGGAAGCAAATAGAATGTTGGGTACCATTAGGAAAGGGATTGAAAACAAAAATAAGGATATTATTCTGCCATTGTATCGCTCCATGGTGCGACCGCACCTCGAGTATTGTGTTCAAATCTGGTCGCCTGAAAAAAGATATAATGGAATTGGAAAAGGTGCAGAGAAGGCCGACAAAGATGATACAGGGGATGGGATGATTTCCCTATGAGGAAAGGCTGAAGAGGCTGGAGAAAAGGCAGCTGAGGGGAGATATGATAGAGGTCTATAAGATAATGAGTGGAATGGAACGGGTCGATGTGGAGCATCTGTTTACATTTTCCAAAAATACTAGGACAAGGGGGAATGTGATGAAGCTGCAGTGTGGTAAATTTAAAACGAATCGGAGGAAATCTTTCTTCATTCAACGTGTAGTTAAACTCTGGAATTCGCTGCTGGAAAAAGCGGTTAAGGCGGTTAACTTAGCGGACTTAAAAAAAAAAGGTTGGACGGCTTCCTGGAGGAAAAGGCCATAAAATGTTATTGAATGGACGAGGGAATAATACGCTATTTCTGGGATGGGCGGGGCAAATTGCTTGTTCTTTTGGCCGCTGTCGGTGACAGGGTGCTGGGCTAGATGGACCCTTGGTCTGTCCCAGCATGGTGATGCTTATGTGCTTACACACTATGCTGATTCGGTTATTCTTTGTCATGCTGATATGGTTATTGTTTGTCATGACGTAAAATGATAGATTGGTTGTATTCTAGTTTTGTTTTGCTTTTTTGCCATTTTGGTACTACTGTTCTTTTCCATAACCAGATTGCCATGTTGGTAATGCTTTTGTTTGTCATGTTGGTTACGTTCTTTTTGCATGTTTGGTCTCCAGTGTGGACATCAATAAAGTTAAAATTCAGTTAATGCCTTCTCTGTCCCCACAGTCTCATCCTACCTCAGCGGGATAGTGGGCTCTTAAAGAGGCCCCTTCTATGGGCTAAATATCACCTACTATCTAGCCCCTTCTTACCCCTCAGCTGGAGAGTCACCAGTGTGTGGCTGACTCATCCTACTTGTCCACGGAGAAAGAGAAGTTACCTGTAACAGAAGTTCTCTGTGGACAGCAGGATTAGTCAGCCACACAGACTCTCCCTCCTCCCCTACAGATGATGCCACATGGTCAAGCTGGGAACACCTGAGGGGTAATGGGTCACTCAAGGGTATATATAGGGCAAGCACGTATGCTCAGAAGGAGCCTTCCAAAAGGTTTTCCTCTGAGCTCTGAGTGAGCATATCCGTTTCTGGGCTCGTTGGATGACATCACCAGTGTGTGGCTGATTGATCCTACTGTCCACAGAGAACCTCTGTTACAGGTAAATAACTTCACTTAATACATTTCTGTCCATTTGCATATATAAATCAGATTTTTACATATGCAATTAATACCTAATGCTTCTAAAATGACATTCTAAGCGTGATATCCTAGAATAATTTTAAAGTTTATATCACCTGGTTTAAATTCATTTTTCAGATGCATTTTATCAGCGGGTCTCCCGTTGGAAGGTCTCTGTGTCCATCCTTCTGGTATCTGTACTAATCCTGTGTGGTTTCTTAGTTATGTTGGTTGTTTACCACTTGAAGAAGGAAAGACAAGTGAAAGGTAAAGTATCTCTTCCCCATCCTAGTTCCTACCCCAACCCTGGCAGCATCTCAGGAGGTTCACAGCAGTAGAGAGGAGGGGAACAGTTGGTGTAGATGGTTGGAAGGATCCCACCAGAGACTGACAGCTGTGAGAGTAGAAAGACAGCTTTAGCTGAGACTAGGGTTACCATGTGTCCGATTTTACCTGGACATGTCCTCTTTTGAGGGCACTGGGGGACATCCAGGTGGGTTTTTCCAGCCTGCCCATTTGTCCAGGTTTGCAGGCGGGCTGGCTGGTGGGCCTCAGGGTGCCCTCCCCTCATGTACCGTTATCGTGTCCTGGTGGTCTAGTGACCTCTTTGGGGCAGTGAAGAACCTCAGTTTTTTCTGCCCAGCGCTGCCACTGACCACTCTCTACTGGTGCTGCTTCAAAATGGCTGCTGAGACTTCAAGTGGTGGCCTCATGAGACTTCTGTAAAAGTCTTGCGAAGTCACCGCTTGAAGTCTCAGAAACCATTTTGAAACAGCGCCGGCAGCGAGCGGTCAGCAGCAGCACCAAGCAGGAAAGAGTAAGGTTGTTTCCTTCCCCAAACAGGCCAGTAAACTACCAGGGCATGATAATGGTACGTGAGGGGAGGGGTGGGGAGGAGATGTGGATGGAGTCAGGAGGGGTGGGTGGTAGGAGTGAGTTTTAAAAAAAGGTGGGTGGAGGGAGGCTGGTAAAAAGATTGGGGAGGGGGATGTACATGGGGAGGAGGGAGGGAAAAGAGGGATCTATATAGAAGGGGATAGAGAGAAGAGAAGGGGATATGCTGCTCATGGATGGGAGGGAAAAAAAGGGGGACATGCTCATGAAATGAAAAGATGTACATGACATGCTCATGAAATGCTTAGAAATGTAGATTTCATGAGCATGTCAAGTACATCTTTTCATTTTGTATTTAGCAGAGTATGGAAGAAATGCATTTCAGTTACTTTACCAGAATTTTCACTGCTTATAGCATCTGGCTTTCTGGGGGGGGGGGGGGGGTCAAGGTGACTGTGTGACACAGGGGCAGTGGCGTAGCAAGGGCGGGGCGGTCCGCCCCAGGTGTCAACGGGTGGGGGGGTGCTCCGTCCATCCCCCCCCCCCCGGCATGGCCCGGCACCTCCCCTGGCGTAGACCCCACGGCACAGCGCCTCTGACTCCCCCCCCCCATCCGACAGTCCCCACCTGCCTATCAGCTGAGCTCCGTGCACCCGGCACCTCGAATCTGCAGCGCTGCTGACTGTAGAAAAAGAAAATTGTTTCATCATTGGCCCTTCCCTCACACTGTGTCCCGCCCTCTGATGTAACTTCCTATTTCCTCAAGGGCGGGACACAGTGTGAGGGAAGGGCCAACAACGAGACAATTTTCTTCTTTTACAGTCAGCAGCGCTGCAGATTCGAGGTGCCGGGTGCACGGAGCTCAGCTGGTAGGCAGGTGGGGACTGTCGGGGGGGGAGTGAGAGGTGCTGCGCCGGGGGGGGGGGTCCACGCCAGTGGGGGTGCCGTGCCACGCCGGGGGGGGCACTGTGTTGCACTGTACCTGGGGGGGGTGCGCGCAGCGCCGATCTGCCCCGGGTGTCAGCCAACCACGGAAAGCCACTGCACAGGGGTGGAGTGGGGCTGAATTTTATTTTCTGTCCTCTGCTTTGTCACGCCAAATATGGTAACCCTAGTTGAGACCTGACACATTTATTCAATTTTAAAGGTTATTAATACTTTATCATTGTTTCATTTTAACATGATAAATGGGCCATGCATTCACTAAGCATGTCACATAGCACAAAGTGAAGTTGTGGTTGATGTGAAGTTCTTAATTTTTCTGTGATTCTGATATAACCAGGTTAGTGTTCATATACAGATGATGAGAGTAGATTTAAACTACGAAGAAATAAAGCTAATAATGAGATTCATTAGAACCAACAAAAAGATCAAACAATTGTACACATTGCTTTCTCTATTTTTCATCTGATGACAAAGCAAAGCCAGCAGAAGACTGTCTTTGAGTGGTGAGACTGTCCAAGGAGCAGGAAGTAGCAACTTAGCCCCCAGCGAGGTGTAACTAACTTTAAAAGAATAGCACTATGCTACTCCTTGACATGCTTTTCATTTGGGATTCTTGATATACTACCTTTCTGTGGTACAGCCAAAGTGATTTATATATTATATACAGGTACTGTAGGTAATTTTCCTTGTCCCTAATGGGAAGAGAGGAAGTGAGATGAACATGGATGGAGGGGTGGAGGGAGAAGAAAAATGGTGGACATGGATGGAGGAGAGGGAAGAGAGAGGAAGGAGATGCATACTGACAGAGATGAGGGAAAGGGAAAAGAGGAGAAAAACTACATATGGATGGAGAAAATAGATGCTGGATGGAAAGGAGAGACAGAGAGGGGGTAGACGCAGGATGGAAAGGGGGGAAAGTTAAATATCGAGGAAAGAAGAAACAAGAGACTGGGACCAACACAATTAGAAACGGTAAACGGCCAGACCACAAAGGTAGGAAAAAATGAATTTTATTTTTAGTTTAGGATAAAGTAGTGCGGTAGCTGTGTTAATAAATACATAAAATGGAAGTAAGATGATATGTTTACTGGACTAATTTTAATACATTTTTGACTAATGTTTGGAGACCAAACCCTCCTTTCTTGTGTCAGAACAGAATACCACAACAGCAGTATACTGTCCTGACCTGAGGAAAGAGGTTTTGGCCTTTGAAAGCTAATTGAAAAATGTATTTAATCCACTAAAATGATATTATCATATTTTCCATTTTTTGTTTTATTTGTATTTGTTAACCTATAGTATAGTGATAGAAATATGTCAGTTTTTGAAATTTGCATCATTTGCATCTTTTTATATTTGCACAGTACAGGGGGACTGAGGGGTGGGACTGTTAAGGGAAGAAGTCCTGGTGCAGGTTGCAGGCAGCCTATAAGTGGCGCTGCCACTGCCCAGGTGAAGACTGCAGTAGACAGAATTTTAAGGCATTTTGGGGGGGGGGGGGAGCACTGCCTGTAAAAAAAAAAAAATTTCAGCACCCCCAATCATTTTGAAAAGTTGGCTCCTATGGCCAGGGCGTGTCTGGGCTTTGGCATTGAATTTCTGGGTTTGCAGGAGCCAGCTAAACCTTAGCTGGTTAAATGCTAAATATTGGCACAACTAGCCAAGTGCCTACTCCACCCCCAAGAATGCCTCTCCAAAATAGCTGGTTTTGCGTTTGGAACTAACTGGTCATTTTCAGTAGCACTAATTGGTTAAGTGCTACTGAAAATTAGTGGCTACCCCCAAACAGGCGATTTCACTGGCCAGAAGCCATTTCTGGCTGGTTAAATCTGTTTGAATATTGACCCCGTGGAAGGAATTTTATAAGAGAGCCACCTGGTTTCAGAGGGTAAGTATGCACCTACTTAGGCACTACTTTATGAAAATACATATTATTTCAGAAGCCTTAGTCACAATTTGGACATGCATAAACCAACATGTAGATATGTTTAAATCCTGATTTACATGTGTATGGCAAGGGGATGTGGTTTGAGCTACTCTAGGGTGAGACCAAAAGATAAATTGTATCCCTGTTTCAGAAGTGGAGTGGAGGAGTGGCCTAGCCTATGGTTAGTGCAGTGGACTTTGATCCTGGGGAACTGAGTTCGATTCCCACTGCAGCTCCTTGTGACTCTGGGCAAGTCACTTAACTCTCCATTGCCCCTGGTACAAAATAAGTACCTGAATATAGCTATGTAAACTGCTTTGAATGTAGTTGCAAAAAAAAACAAAAACACAGAAAAGCAGTATATCAAGTCCTATTTCCCTTCCCTTTAAAAAAAAAGATAAAAGAGATCAAGGTCAGGATTCACAGCTGCTCCCTGGGATGTCTAAGTCTCAGAAAAGAGGGATTTGGGGAGGTCAATCCCTTAATCCCCCTGGGGACAATATTCAGCCAGAGGGAGGCTGCCTGCATAAGTTGGTTAGCGCTAAACCTAGATATTCAATGTCTGGTCATTTCCAGTAACCAGCATTGAATATCCAGGTTCTTTTTGGCTAGTGCTAACTTAACCAACTAAGCAAATATTCAATGCTGGCCGGTTAAGTTAATAGTGGGCAAAGATAGGACTGCTATTTATGCGGTCCGATTTGCCCATTAAACATAACTGGACAGCACTGAATATTACCGGTTATCACTCAGTATTGCCGGTTAACCTTTCGGCACTGACCATGAATATTCAGCTAAGATAACTGGTTATCTCACACTGAATATTTGCGTTTAGGAGCTGAAACGCTATTTAACTGGTCAGCAGCAATTTCTGGCCAGTTAAATAGCTTTGAATATCAGGGGAGGGGCCTGTGTTTTTATGTTCCCCAAAATTGATTGTGCAGGACTTTTGCAGACTCTTTATAGACATTCTGAAATATCTATATAGACTTTAATCTTCTTGATCCTTGAATAGAGATTGGTGTTGAAGAATGTTTATGGGGATGGGGTTTTTCTTCGTTTATTTTTTTGATGGTTTGTGATCTGGGATGATTAGATTCTTTTCTATCCTATTTTTGGCATTCTTTTCTATTCTCAGATTTATGTAGTTTTAATATGATTGTAAACCGTTACTATCTACTTTATTAGCTAGGCAGTATAGCAAATTTTTAAAATAAACATAGACATCTACGTAGCCATGTTTTCTCCATTGATGTTATCCATGTTCATCTTTGTAAACTGATGCTCCCACCATATGTAAGTGGTGCATACACATCAATTCCTGCATGTATTTTAGAACATGCCTCGAGTCAGCATCCTATTCTAAAATACTACCGGAATTGTAAACATCCTGACGTGGATGTTTCGATTCCAATTTCTTACATTCTATCTAAAACTCCTTGGCCACTTTGGGATCGATGGAAACGTACTTAATTGGATCAAGGGTTTTCTAACCACCAGAACATACCAAGTAAAATGAAACTCAAACATATACCACCAGGGGCGTAGCTAAGGGTGGGCCTGGGCCCACCCAATCTCAGCTCAGGCCCACCCAGTTTTGCGCCAGCGAAAAGTACACAGCAAAGCAGCAGCTGAACGGGCCACAGCCGTAGTTTCTGCCGTCGCGGTGGCAGCCTGCTCAGCTGACGTCCCACCCACCTGCGTTTTGCCAGTCTCGACAGCTCTTAACTTCTGGTCCTCCTCCTCCTCAGCTAGCGCTGCCTTCTATCCTATGCCACGGCCGTGCGCGCTGCCTCAGCCTCGTTCTCGCGACTCACACTAAAATAAGAAGCTTAGCTGCTGCATGCGCCGCAGCCACGCGGCACTGCCTGCTTCCCCCCGGTCCGCAGTGCACAGCACATGGCACGATGGTGCCGGCCGGGCCACATGCAGTGCCGTATAGGAAAGGCTGCTGTTGACCTGGCTGTGTCGTGGGCTTGACTCCTTAGTCCACAGCTGTGCCTGCCATCCACGTCTGGGTCTACTGTCTAGATGATTCAGTACCGGTTGGGTTAAACAGTGAGTCACTCGAATCTTCGATCACAGTCACAGTATCACTCCCCTGCCCCTGCAGCCCCACAACACAGTCTGAGTCAGCTACAGGAGCCAGGGTGCTGTGCACCACGTGAGACGTGCAACTGCAAGCAGCTACACAGCACACCAGGTAATAAAATTTAAATACATTTTTTTATGTCATGTAATTTTTGTATTCAAAATGTTGGCTGGTGGTGGTGGGCTTCTGGATGGGGGTGGGTTCTTCACTGCCTAGGGCAAAAAAAAGGTATATTTTAATCATTAAATATATCTCTTGTGCCCTAGGCAATGAGGAGCCCATCTCCACCCAGAAATTTACCAACAATAAATTTTAATAGTGCCCAGTTTAATTTTTAAAAAGTTGTCTATTTCTTGCATTTTGGTGGGTTTTTGGGTGGTGATGGTCTCTGCAGTGCCCAGGTTAAAATTATTTAAAAAAAAACCCAAAAAACCTTTATATTTAATGTGGGTGGAGGCTCTGCTATGCCCAGGACATTAAAAAGCAAAAGGTTTTATATTTAATGCTGATGTGCCTCAGGGTGGGGTAGGTAGATGGCAGATTATGGGGGGATGGGTAGGGGGTAGGATAGGGATGACACTAGGCTACAGTGAGGGATGGAGGGTAGGGTAGAGAAGGGAAGGGCTGATGCTGGGCTATGGGGGTGGATGGGAGGTAGGAAGGGAGAGGTAGGGCTGATTCCGAACTATAGGTGTAGATGGGGTGGTAGAAAGGGAAAGGTAGAGCTGATGCCATGCTACAGGGATGGATGGAGGGGGGTAGGAAAGGGTAGGGCTGATTCTGGGCTATACGGATGGATGGGGGATAGGGAAGGGAAAGGTAGGGCTGATGTCGGGCTACAGGGAGGGATAGGGGGTAGGGAAGGGCAGGGCTGACGCTTGTCTACAGGACAATTTAAAAGTTTTGATCCTTTATGCTGTAATTGATGAAGGTTGATCTGTGTTCTGCATGTGAGAGATTCTTCTGGCATGTGGCTTGTGTGGGTATCTATATCAGTCTGACTTGTCTGGCTTTTCCAGTAGGACACACTTTGGTGTGTATATTCACTGCTGCCTTTTTAAAGATGCTGTTATTGGTATTTGTGTGTTCAGAATTGGTGGTGTTTAGGTTTGCAACATAGGCTCCGAGTATTTATGTGGTTATGTTGATGCAGGACAGATGGGCAGATTATTTATTTAGAAATCCATCATCAAGTACACTCTAAGGCATTATTTAGGAGTATCCCAAGAAACACTACTCACACCTATATATACATAGTGCCCACCCATATTAGCTCTGGGCCCACCCAAAATGTCAGGTCTGGCTACGCCACTGTCGTGGAAAGCAGCCTGTGGAGTACCCCCAGGATCACCACTATCACCAATACTCTTCAACATAATGATGATCCCGCTGGCAAAGTCCGTAACCAATCGAGGCCTTAACCCATACATCTATGCAGATGACGCAACAATCTACATTCCCTTCAGACATGACCTAACAGAAATAACCAAAGAGATCAATGACTGCCTGAACATCATGGACTCTTGGGCAAATTCATTCCAACTGAAACTGAACACTGAAAAAACACACTGCCTCATCCTCTCATCCCAGCATAACAAGTACAAACCCACAACCATAAACACCCCAGGTCACACCCTCCCTATCTCAGATAGCCTAAAAATACTCGGAGTCACAATCAACTGCAACCTTACCCTTGAGAGCCAAGTAAAGTCCGTAATAAAGAAAATGTTCTACTCAGTGTGGAAACCCAAACGATTAAATCCTTTCTTCCCGAGAGAAATTTTTTGAAACCTCATACAATCAATGGTCCTAAACCATGCAGATTACTGCAATGGAATCTACGTGGGATGCAAAGAACAACTCACAAAAAAAACTCCAGACTGCCCAAAACACAGCAACCAGGCTAATATTTGGTAAAATACAATTCGAAAGTGCCAAACCCCTCCGAGAAAAACTGCACTGGCTCCCAATCAAAGAAACAATCATCTTCAAAATCTGCACTCTGATCCACAAAATTATCTACGGCGTAGTCCCAGTATACATGATAGATCTCAGAGATCTACCAACCAGAAACAGAATCGGATTATCATGATCATATCTAAACCTACAGTACCCAAATTGCAAAAGACTTAAATACAAAACAACTTACGCATCCAGCTTCTCCTACATAAGCACACAACTATGGAATGGACTCCCAAAAGCTGTGAAAACAATCCATGACCATCTAAATCAGGAAATCACTAAAAACCAACCTCTTCAAAAAGGCTTACCCCACCAATCCACTGTAAATTACCATACCCAGCAACACTGCATAACCAATGATTGTACGGGAGAATAAACAATTTACATTCCCTTCGACCCTCATGGTGCCTGACACACACCTACCTCATCAGACCACAATATAACCTTGTATTTGTTATCAACCGACTTGGCGAACGCCATTATGGTACTATGTAAGCCACATTGAGCCTGCAAATAGGTGGGAAAATGTGGGGTACAAATGTAACAAATAAAATAAAAAAAAATTAAAATGGGCCTGTGTATGTGTACGTGCCTGCCTTGCAGATGGAGATTATTCATGCACAAACCTAGATTAGCAGATTTTATAATCTACATGAGAACATAAGAATAGCCATATTGGGTAAGACCGATAGTCCATCTAGCTCAGTATCCTGTTTTCAACAGTGGCCAATCCAGATCTCAAGTACCTGACAGACTTTCAAAGAGTAGCAAGAATCTGAAAGAGTGACAAGACTCCTTGCAGAATTCCAAAATGTATAAAGATTCCATGAGAATCTCAAATAGTAGCAAGATTCCATGCTACCAATCCCAGGGCAAGCAGTGGCTTCTCCATTTCAGTCTCAATAGCAAATTGTGGCCTTTTCCTCCAGGAACTTGTCCAAACCTTTTGTAAACCTAGATACGCTAACTGCTGTTACCACATCCTCTGGTAATGAGTTCCAGAGCTTAACTATTCACTGAGTGAAAAAATATTTCCTCCTATTTGTTTTAAAAGTATGACTATGTAACTTCATTTGGTGTCCCCTACACTCTGTACTTTTTGAATGAGTAAACAATCAATTCACTTTTACCTATTCTATACCAATTAGACCTCTATTATATCCCCCCTCAGCTGTCTCTTTTCGAAGCTGAAGAGCCCTAACCTTTTTAGTCTTTCCTCAAATGAAAGTACTTGTGAATTCTGTCTAAACTCCAACCCTGTACTCTTTCACCACCGTGTCAAGCACACACTTTTACACTAGTTGGTATTTTATAAAAGGTTATTTATATGGAATTGTGGCCAGGTATGTGTGTAAAATGACTTTATAAAATTATCCCTGAACGGCATATTTGAATTCGGTCGACAGCACTCAGATTTAGTTACCAACATTTTGGCCACAGAGGAAGTTAGGAGGGCTCTCATGGTGATGGGGGAGTAGAGGAGGGTGAGAGAGCTGTGCAGGAGTAGGAGAGAGAAAATGTATCTGGGTGAGTTGAGAGGAGTCTGGAGAACAAGAGTGAAATGACTACATATTGTAAGCTTACTACCTAATGCACTTTACCCCTATGAAAATAATATTATTGGTGTTGGGGGCGGGGAGTCTGGAGTATGTAACAAGTGTATTTCATCCCTGGTTAGTCCTGGAGGAATTTTCAAATCCCACTGTAACACCCTGATGCTCACCAGGGCCATCATGGCAGGATCCCCCTTTGGGCAGGCTTCATCAGACCTTGAAGACATGGTAGTTAGTTCCTCTTCCTGGTGCTACAGGTAGCATTTCCCTCCCTTCTCTCCAAGAAAAACCTGAAAATGGATGGTACTGTGAATAGGACTGGCAGTAAGCACAAATTGTATTAGATAATAATGTACATTAAGATATCAAACAGCACATTTAACTATTTAAGGCATAAGCCCCCACAAGGCATCACCGTTCAAAGAAAGAATCCCTAATGTTTCTTTTATTTCACTGTAATTCCCCCTACCCCAGCCCCCTTGTTTCCTTCCTATGGTACTTCCCAAAGTTTCACCCATGTGGAATAATGCAACTGGGCCTATGAGTACTTCAAATCATGCTATCCCTGTTGGGTCCGTATCCCTCTTGGGGGGACCAAACTTTACCACTGTTTCATTTCTGGGTCAACATCTGTCTTTAGGGGACCAAAACTCTGCTTAGGCGTTATAGCCTTCCTTCTGGTCCTCCCTGGCTGGAAAGAGTTTCTTTGCTCAGTGGTGGTAATTCTGCTAGATTCAAGATTGCCATTTATTCTTACCTGGCTGGGGGGGGGGGGGGGGGGGGTTCTTCACAAGATGCCTCTTCTATACCCACCCAATAGGAAGTACCAGCCAGTTGGTCAGAATGAAGCAGTATGGTTCAGAATGCTGGGCAGAGAATCCCAGCATGAGCCCTCTTCATGGCTATAATCTGATTTTAGCCAAAGGCCACCAATCAATTGGACTCTCTCTTGTAACACTGGGTGTCGGCGTCAATAATACACTGAAACCTTCTGCTCAGTGTGCTGCTGCGACTAGGAAAGCGAATAGAATGTTGGGTATTATTAGGAAAGGTATGGAAAACAGGTGTGAGGATGTTATAATGCCATTGTATCGTTCCATGGTGCGACCGCACCTTGAGTATTGTGTTCAATTCTGGTCGCCGCATCTCAAGAAAGATATAGTAGAATTGGAAAAGGTGCAGCGAAGGGCGACTAAAATGATAGCGGGGATGGGACGACTTCCCTATGAAGAAAGACTAAGGAGGCTAGTGCTTTTCAGCTTGGAGAAGAGACGGCTGAGGGGAGACATGATAGAGGAATGTAAAATAATGATTGGAGTAGAACAGGTGGATGTGAAGCGTCTGTTCACACTTTCCAAAAATACTAGGACTAGGGGGCATGTGATGAAACTACAGTGTAGTAAATTTAAAACAAATCGGAGAAAAGTTTTCTTCACCCAACGCCATAGGCGGTCGGTGGCCCAACTGTTTGGGGAGGCTAAATGGGGCGGGGTTAGGGATGGGGCCAAGGGTGGAGCTTAAATCCATAATTGTCTGATAACACACAGAAAAAAAATAAAAGTCACAATTAATACCTTTTATTAAATTTAGATATTAGATATGTATCATATGTCAAAGAATAAAGTGGTTGCTCAAAGCATATACTAACCACAATCGCTCAACTGCAAAACACTATGCACAACTTTGTGCAAAAACACACTCAGAACCTTATTGTACCATAAATATTACACTGGGCAGAACCTAATACACCAATATACCACCCATACGGAAAATGCGGACCATCAACAATATGAAACAAGGGATCATAATATCACAATTCTCATGTACAGCCACAAAACACCCTAATTTATGTTTAATGTGGGATAAAATGCCATAAATAAGTAAATAAATATAAACTTTTAATGTTGAGCACCTGATTCTCAAAGTGGACATATTCCAAACACTATATTGAAAATAAAATGATCTTTTCTACCTTTGTTGTCTGGTGACTGTTTTTCTGATCATGCTGGCCCAGTATCCGATTCTGCTGCTATCTGTCCTCTTAACTCCGTTTCCAGGGCTTCCTTTCCATTTATTTCTTTACTTTCTGCCTTTCTTCTTCATTTCTTGTCCTACATCTGTAAGTAAAAGCTGGGTCCTCCGCAGACATGACTGTCCAGTGGATCCAGCTTCTGCCTATTTTCTTCATCCATGTGCAGTTTTTCTATTCTCATCCTTTTCCCTCATCTCATCTCCTTCCTCTCCCCTCCCTCCCCCTCCATCCATGTCCAGCATTTTTTCTCTCTCCCTTCCCTCTCCTCCATCCATGTCCAGCAACCCTCCTCTCCATCCACCCACCCAACCACCCACCCAGCAACCCTCCCCTCCCCCTGCTGTCCCCTCCATCCACCCATGTCCAGCAATCCTCCTCTCGCCTCCATCCACACATATCCAGCAGCTCTCCTCTCCTCTCCCCTGCCCTCCCTCCATCCATCCATACCCAGCAATTCTCTTCTCTCCCCTGCCCCCCTCCATCCACCCATGTCCAGCAACCCTCCCCTCCCTCCTTTCCATCCACCCATGTCCAACAACCCTGCCCTCCCCTCCATCCACCCATGTCCAGCAACCCTCCTCTCCCCTCCATCCTCCCATGTCCAGCAACCCGCCTCTCCCCCTGCCCTCCCCTCCATCCACCCATGTCCAGCAACCCTGCTCTCCCCTCCATCCACCCATGTCCAGCAGCCCTCCTCTCCCCCTGCCCTCCCTGCCCTCCCTGCCGACCAGTGACTCTTCTCCCCCCTGCCCCCTTCCAGCCATCCATAGCTTTCGCTTTCTCCCCCCCCCCCCCCCGGGGTCCTGTCTCTTTTGCCTGCTCTCAGTCATCCGCGTGGTCGCTCATTTTTAAAGCTTGAGGCGTTCTCCCTCAATGCCGGCGATTCACATAGCCAGCCTTAATCTGCCTACGTCGGAGCCTCTCCCTCAGAGGCATCCCGCCTCCTCTAATGCAACTTCCTGTCTTACGCAGAGGTGGGACGCCTCTGAGGGAGAGGCTCCGATGCAGGCAGATTAAGGCTGACTATGTGAATCGCCGGCGTCAGAGGGAGAACGCCTCAGGCCGGAGTGACCACGTGGGTGGGTGAGAGCGGGGAGGAGGTGCAAGACTCGCGCGGGAGGGGGGAGGAGGCAGCATTTGGCGCTTAGGCGCCATCTCTTTTAAAGATCTGTTTGGGGGAGCGACCACTCCCCCTGCGCCCCACCAGGCTAGCAGCCAAGGGAAGTCCACGATTGGGCTGGGGAGGCTAAGCCTCTTCTACGGGGCGCCTATGCCCAACGCATAATTAAACTCTGGAATTTGTTGCCGGAGAACGTGGTGAAGGCGGTTAGCTTGGCAGAGTTTTAAAAGGGGTTAGACAGTTTCCTAAAGGACAAGTCCATAAACCACTACTAGATGGACTTGGGGAAAAATCCACAATTCCAGGAATAACATGTATAGAATGTTTGTATGTTTGGGAAGCTTGCCAGGTGCCCTTGGCCTGGATTGGCCGCTGTCGTGGACAGGATGCTAGGCTCGATGGACCCTTGGTCTTTCCCAGTGTGGCATTACTTATGTACCTGTATTGTAAATAAACCTTTTTAAAGTTAAATATATGGTCTTTATGTTCTTAGCACATGTCCTTAAACCTTACAGTGCAGGTTAATGTAATTCCATAAATATAGTATTTAATTCCCCCTTTTCTTACTTATTCTTATTCTTATCTTATTACCTTATAGGTAATTGGTGGAGAATATAGAAGAATAGAATAAAATATATATTATTCTTACAAAACAGTATGGTTCAGAATGCTGGGCAGAGAATCCCAGCATGAGCCCTCTTCATGGCTATAATCTGATTTTAGCCAAAGGCCACCAATCACTTGGACTTGTAGAGGGAAAGAGAGCATGCCCTTCATTCCCCCTCCTGTTTTTCTTCTTTCTTTACTTTCTTTGAAATCCGGTTGCACAGGTTATCAGCCACACACTCTACATTTGGGTTTGAAATCAGTGTGCATGACAAAAACATTTCAAGATACCCTCTTTTTTTTTTTTTTTAGAGGATTTCACTTAGATCTTCACTGCTGTTGATTATTAGATACACTATGAAGGTGAAATTTTGCATTCTCTGATTCATGAAAATCCTTCAGTCTTAAAGGTTTTTATTACACTGCAGAAATCTTGGGTGCTCTAAGAGAATGCCATCTTTTTTACCCATCAAACCCAGGGATGGTTACTTTTAACGTCTCTGTTCATGACTTCTGATTTTTCCGTTTTTCTTTTCTTGCAGCAAAGCTTTCTGCAAATGTTGGTGAGTAACTTTATCATTATTTTCTGTGGATGAAAAAGATTCAGTTTCTTAAGTCTTGGCCATTATCCCATATTTCCTGGTTTATAAATGTCTTACAAATATCTCTTTTTCTGGTGGGTGTGGAAGGCTGTGGTGTGGTTTCTGGAGTTCAGGCAGAGCAGTATTGTTGGGTAATTCTTATACTGGACCTATTAAAGGGCTTATTTTAGAAAGCCATGCTAGCGATTCTGATGTGGCAAATGAGAGGAAGCCCATTCAATTCCTAGGGCTTCCTCTCATGTGCCGCACCAGAATCGCTAGCGCGGTTTTGTAAAAGAAGCCCAAAGTTATCATAAGCTGCAAAACTCCCAACTGACTCTGTACCACACATCTTGTTCCCATCATATATTTGTTCTTGGTCCCTCAGCTATATGGTAAGCTGTATTGTAGAAATTCTTTAGCATCATATCTATGTTAGTTGAATGTTCTAATGTATGTTTATTAGGTACATCCTATATAATAATTCTCACCTCCAACATTCTGAGGCTGCCTGGAACCGTGGATCATGTTGGAGTAGATAATAGTGATGTCACACAACCCACACCAGATTGGCCAGTAGAAGGGAGAGGGGCGGAGCCACGATACAGGGAGCAGCGAATCAGCACAACACGGGGAATGCACAGCAGCAGGAACAGAAGCCTCTCTCACACAGTCACTCTCACATACACTCTCTCAAACATACACACTCAGAGGAAACCTTGCTAGCGCCTGTTTCCTTTCAAACAGAAATGGGCCTTTTTTACTAGTCATTAATATTATGCAAACATTGTATTATATCTCTGGTATTTGAATTCCAGTGCTGTTAAATGTGTATATTTTTGATACAAGCTCTGTTATTAGGTTTCAATCTACTTTTTTCAAGTTTACCTCATTTATTATATTTATGTTTAATTTTGGTTATTTTACTATTGTTGTGCTGTTAATAAAATTGTAAGTTTTATGTTAAACTGTACCTGCTGTACACTGCTTCAGATGAATCTCTTCATAAAGGCGGTTAATAAATCCTAATAAATAAATAAAATAAATAAAAAAGTAGAATGAAGAAAACAAAAAGGTATGTGAAGGGCAATTCTATAACTGGGTGCTTCCATTTAAATGTACAAAGTAATAGAATTGTGAAGAACAACAATAGATCGAAGAGGTTAAAATAAAACACACTTTTATTAAAATTGCCTGACATGGCCATGTTTCGCCAATGCAGGCTGAGTCAGGGGCAGTGACTACTTCACTGGAAGGAGTCCTGTGCCTGGTGCCAGTATTCTTTGCCTTCACTAAGGGTAAGTGTGATTTCATATTCCCCTTTAGTCATTGCCCCTGAAGCCACATTGGGTAATTTTAATAAAAGTCTAGCCAATACTCAGCCCATGGGAGGCATGCTGGTTAAGTGCCACAATCGGCACTGAGCAAGGATATTCAATGTCGGGTAGTTTCTGGTGACCGGCATTGAATATCCAGAGTGTTTTTTGGCTGGCTTAAACTTAACCAGCCAAGTCAATATTCAGCGCTGGACGGTCAAACTTACAGCAGCCAAAATTTAGGCGGCCCAATTTGACTGCTAAACTTAGCTGGCCAAGCGCTAACTATTCACAACTAGCCGGTTGTATCACGTATGCAACTGGCTGCACATTATTCTATAAGGCTTGGCGCCTAATTCTCATAACACATATCTGAATACAGGGCATGGCCAGGGGGCGTGTCAGGGCATTCTGAAAAGTTGCATGTGGAATTATAGACTTTGGCCTAAAATTAGCAAGCACTAATTTTTAGCGCGCACTAAAAACCACACCTACAGCGTGGCATAGTAAATAGGACCCTAAATGAGTGATAAAAAATACCTTTAATCAAATATGTTTAACAGAAGGAAGAGGTAGAACAAATGAATTCCAAGTCAGAGACTTGAAACTGGATTGTAAAACTTTTAAAAGATTGTGAAAGATCCTCAGCTCAGACACCATGCAAAGATTTAAATATCAAGCATAACGCCTTAAAAACAATCCTTGCTTGAACTGGCTTGGAAACAATCCTTGTTCAACATTTTTCTATATGCTCAAGTCCCTTATAAAATTTTTAATTCAGAAGAGTAAACTGATGGACTTTTCACAAAGTAGTAGTTCTAACTTCTCTCCATTTCTATTTTTACCATAGAATGTCTCACTGCAAAACTTGGTAAGATTTTATTCTCAAGTATATCAAAGTGTTAATGAAAGATTTGCTGGTCTCTAATTATTCTTTTTCTGTGTTTAATTTCAGAGTGGATAAAACGCTGTAACTATGCAGGTAGCAGTGTGTTACAATCTTATCTATACACCTCTGTGGTGTCACAGCGCAGCTTGCTACAGACTATGTTAGGGAAAGAAAATGTCTTTGTTGTAGTACAGAAAATGTGGGTGTTTCCTGATCATACACTTCAGAGTCAGGGAGTGATCCTTCTGGTAAGGAGAGAATAGGGACAGAATATTTCTCTGCTATAATACAGAAGAGTGTGTGTGGAGAGTTAGGAAATGATGCCCTCTGAAATTTGGTAATATGCGTACTGGTGAGAATATTTAAAGGATTTTTGTCACATAAAATAACATTTTTGTAAATGCAGCGCCATATTAGTAGCCATGGGAGGTTGAGACTGTAAATTATAATCAACTTCACTTTTTTTTTGTAAATCCTTCTTTTATAGTGCAACTAAAAGTGCCATAGAAAGCTCAGGATGTGTGTGTGTGTGTGTGTGTGTGTATAGAGGGGGAGGGGTTGTTATAATAGCTCTTACATTTGGAGCTTTATATTTTATTGTCACTGCGCAGTAATTGTTCATGAATTTAAATCTATTATCTATTCTGTGTTCTGGATGAAAGTGAAGTTCCACTGTGAATTATACAGTTAATAAGGTTCTTCCTTTATTGGTGTTGCATAGCCAGAATTTCTAGAAATCATTATCACGGTCATTAAGAGAAAACTGATTAACAGAGGAGAGGGAAATATTATAAGTAACTTTCTCTGGGAAAAGGTGACTAACGTAGTGGATCCAAAATGTTGAGAATGGCCGATTTTTCATGTTATGGGTCCATAAACCAGACCTACCAAGTCAACTCCCGCTTTTGTGGGTCATCTCCTGCGTTCCTGCTGGGGAGCCAGGATTTCCCACTGAGCAACTTCCCCTTCCAGAGGCAGAAGGAGACACCTTAATAAAACATCATCTCCTGCTACCATGTGACCAGTCTTGCGATAAGAGCAGTGGGACTGGCCCTGTGGTAGCAGGAGATGACATTTTTTAAAGGCATCTTCTGCTGTTGCTGCTGGAAGGGGAAGTGAGTACCGGTGCCGTGGACCACCATCCATCATCGGGGTATGCCAGGGGTGATCTATGGGTGGGGCTGGCGAGACTATGGGCAGACTGGGAGCATGCCCTAAATCTTCCACTGAAAAGGCTGGCCTCCTTGGATGCTCTACATGAGAAGTAGTCTGTAAAAGTTATTGCTGTCTTAATCTGAACTTGCAGGTAGATGTTTTTATTTGTGTTATGACTCACTCAGATGTTATGTATGATCGGTGCTACATCAAACGAATAAAGGAAAATGGAAAGGAAATAGAAATGTGAAGAAATGAATAAGGTGCTCAGAGACGCAGTGGGTGGGACAAGCATTTAAAAAGTGGGCTGGTGAGGGGAAAAACCCACCAACCCGCGGGCCCTGGCGGTGAAAACCACCCAGAAAGTCGTTACCCACGACTTTTGAAAATTTCCCACAGGGGTCGGCAGGAATCCGCTCAATGGCAACTCTACTTCCACTATCTACTGAGAAGAAATAGTGCTGCACAGCTGCTTTACCTAACAACTTAATGTTATTGGACACAGGGGGCTGTGAGCAGGGTTGCAGATGGGAAAAATTTTCCCAGCCCACAACCAGCCGTAAACCCGCCCAAAAACCGCCCAAAGCCAAACCCCGCCTCCTGCATCACCTAACCCTGCCTCCCGCGTCACCTAACCCCGCCTCCCGCATCGGTAACCCCGCTTCCCACATCACTAACCCCGCCTCCTGCATCATCAACCCCGCCTCCCGTGTCAATAACCCCGCCCATGCCGTCACTAACCCCGCCTCCTGACATCACTAACCCCGCCCCTGACGTCAACCCCACCCCTGAAAAGCTTCTATTGGACCAAATTGGACCAATAGAAGCCCCGGAAAAGCTTCTATTGGACCAAATTGGACCAATAGAAGCCCCGGAAATAAAACGCCCAAACTCGCACATCGGCCACGGGAAAACCGCCCAAAAAACCGCACCCCGCAGCCGCTGAAATTGTCCCGCCGCCGCTCGCAAAAACCCGCCCAATTGGGTGGGAAAACTGCCCACCTGGCAACCCTGGCTGTGAGTTAAAGGAAATATTCAATGAGATGTGTGAATATACTCAGGCCAATGGTGAACACTGAAAATCGATGTTCAATCAGATCAATAGAATCTATGTGGCAGCAAGTGAATAACAGTCAATAGCTGAGCTTCTGCCATAGAATTAGTGAGTGACTGAAGAACCAGCCAATGAAGGTTAGAGACAGTGTGCTCATGTTTATTAATGTGTCTCCTCTCTACAGTGGATGTGACTCTGGATCCTGAAACTGCACATCCTGATCTCCTTCTGTCTGAAGATCTGAAAAGTGTCCAGTGGAGAAAAAGAAATCAGAATGTGCCAGACACCCCTGTGAGATTTGATACTGATTCCTGTGTGCTGGGGTGTGAGGGTTTCACTTCGGGGAGACATTACTGGGAGGTGGAGGTGGGGGATGCAGGTTTCTGGAGATTGGGAGTGTGTAAAGATTCGGTAAAGAGAAAGAGACATATCACATTGTCACCTGAGAATGGATACTGGACAATACAGCGGTGGCATGGATATAAATACTCAGCCCTGACCACCCCCATGAAGACCCAGCTGTTTCCGAGAGAGACACCCCAAGCAGTGGGGATTTTCCTGGACTGTGAAGCAGGAAATGTCTCATTTTACAATGCAGATAACAACTCTCATCTCTACACCTTCACCAACAGTTTCACTGAGAAATTCAAACCTTTCTTCTGGACTTTCTTTGCAAACGTTCCTCTAAGAATCCGGCCAGTGTCAGCCTGGGAAATAGAGAACTGGGCTCAGGATTAACTTCTCCAGTCTCTGGCAGAGTTGTGAGCGTGAAACGATTTTTACAAATTTGTGTTAAATGTTCAAAGAAATCACTGCCACAGAAAAATAAAAATGTGAGGATTTCTTTAATCTACTGGGATACAAATAATCACAAGACTTCAAGTGTAATAAAATACTTTAATAAAACTTCTAAACAGGAGAAGTTTTCAGATGTCCAGTGACAGAGATGGGATTAGAATCTATGTTTAAAAAGGGTCTCAGTGAAACAGTGAGAGTGACAGAGATGGATTAGAGCCTGTAAATGTGAGGAGGGTCTCAGTGACACAGTGAAAGTGACAGAGATGGATTAGAGCTTGTGAATGTGAGGAGGGGTCTTAGTGGCAAGGTGAGAGTGACAGTGATGGGATTAGAGCCTGTGAATGTGAGAAAGGGTCACTGTGACAAAGAGCAACAGAGATGAGATTAGAGGCTGTGAAATGAGGAGGGGAATCAGTAACACAGTGAGAGTGACAGAGATGGAATTAGAGTTTGTGAAAGTGGGGAGGGGAATCAGTGACACAGTGAGAATGATAGAGGTGGGATTAGAGCCTGTGAATATGGGGGGGGGGGGGGTCTCAGTATTCAAGTGAGAGTGACAGAGCTGGGATCACATTTTTTAAACACGTGCAGCCCCATTTTAGACAGGTTGTAGAAATAGGAATTGTGCCAGGTAGGTCAGTATGTTTCAGTTGTCAGAATCTGCTAAAATACAGGTGAAATGTACATTTATGCACTGGGCCCCAGATTCTATATGTGGTGCTTTAAGTTGTGTGCGCAAATTTGGATGCGCTTCCAAATTGCATGTGTAACTTAATTGATTAATGAGCCAATCAGCACAGATAATTTGGCAATAACAAGCAATTATTGGCAAACTAGTAAAAAAGGCCCGTTTCTGTTTGAAAGGAAATGGGCGCTAGCAAGGTTTTCCTCAGAGTGTGTATGTTTGAGAGAGTGACTGTGTGAGAGAGGCTTCTGTTCCTGCTGCTGTACATTCTGTGTTGTGCTGATTCGCTGCTCCCTGTATCGTGGCTCCTCCCCTCTCCCTTCTACTGGCCAATCTGGTGTGGGTTGTGTGACATCACTATTATCTACTCCAACATGATCCACGGTTCCAGGCAGCCTCAGAATGTTGGAGGTGAGAATTATTATATAAGATGATTCCTCTTAGTATATTAATTCAAAAGGAGAGAAGCCTGTGAAACTGGGATTACCTTAATCAGTGGGAATTGGATTAGAGATTCAGGTGTTTGTATTGTTAAATAATTTCTGGTTTTAAAAGAGAAAAAAAAATGAAATCAGGTGTATTATTTCCACTAATATTGGACAATAAGTATGTTTCCAACTAAATTAATTGACTATACACCGTTTTGGGTTTGGGGAAGCCAACCAGATGATCAATGTGGAATAATGATTCAGATAAATAATAACTGGGGATAATCAGGTTAATACCACGTTTTCTTGGTTTACTGTTGTTTAATTGATCTCCTTGTCTTGTTTCACTCTCCCTATGTATTTTGTGGTCTAAGAAAGAGAAAGATTGTATATAATCCATTTATCTAGTTGAGATTGTTTTCCTCTAATATTGTATTAATGTACAGTCATCTCTGTATTACTGTTTGCAAGTGACCCTTGTAAACTGAAAAATTATAAATAAATGATTTAAAAAAACAAAAAAACCAAGCAATTATTGGCACCAATTGGCAATAATTAGAATTTGCACATGCATCTTTTTAGGCATATTCTATAAAGAGATGCGCATAAGTACATAAGTAATGCCACACTGGGAAAAGACCAAGGGTCCATCGAGCCCAGCATCCTGTCCACGACAGCGGCCAATCCAGGCCAAGGGCACCTGCCAAGCTTCCCAAACGTACAAACATTCTATACATGTTATTCCTGGAATTGTGGATTTTTCCCAAGTCCATTTAGTAGTGGTTTATCGATTTGTCCTTTAGGAAACCGTCTAACTGCCTTCACCTCGTTCTCCGGCAACGAATTCCAGAGTTTAATTATGCGTTGGGTGAAGAAAGATTTTCTCAGATTTGTTTTAAATTTACTACATTGTAGTTTCATCGCATGCCCCCTAGTCCTAGTATTTTTGGAAAGCGTGAACAGACGCTTCACATCCACCTGTTCCACTCCACTCATTATTTTATATTCCTCTATCATGTCTCCCCTCAGCCGTCTCTTCTCCAAGCTGAAAAGCCCTAGCCTCCTTAGTCTTTCTTCATAAGGAAGTCGTCCCATCCCCGCTTTCATTTTAGTCGCCCTTCGCTGCACCTTTTCCAGTTCTGCTATATCTTTTTTGAGATGCAGCGACCAGAATTGAACACAATACTCAAGGTGCGGTCGCACTATGGAGCGATATAACGGCATTATAACATAAGTACATAAGTACATAAGTAATGCCATACTGGGAAAAGACCAAGGGTCCATCGAGCCCAGCATCCTGTCCACGACAGCGGCCAATCCAGGCCAAGGGCACCTGGCAAGCTTCCCAAACGTACAAACATTCTATACATGTTATTCCTGGAATTTTGGAGTTTTCCAAGTCCGTTTAGTAGCGGTTTATGGACTTGTCCTTTAGGAAACCGTCCAACCCCTTTTTAAACTCTGCTAAGCTAACCGCCTTCATCACTTTCTCCGGCAACGAATTCCAGAGTTTAATTACACGTTGGGTGAAGAAAAATTTTCTCCGATTTGTTTTAAATTTACTACACTGTAGTTTCATCGCATGCCCCCTAGTCCTAGTATTTTTGGAAAGTGTGAACAGACGCTTCACATGCACCTGTTCCACTCCACTCATTATTTTATATACCTCTATCATGTCTCCCCTTAGCCGTCTCTTCTCCAAGCTGAAAAGCCCTAGCCTCCTTAGTCTTTCTTCATAGGGAAGTCGTCCCATCCCCGCTATCATTTTAGTTGCCCTTCGCTGCACCTTTTCCAATTCTACTATATCTTTCTTGAGATGCGGAGACCAGAATTGAACACAATACTCAAGGTGCAGTCGCACCATGGAACGATACAACGGCATTATAACATCCTCACACCTGTTTTCCATACCTTTCCTGATAATACCCAACATTCTATTCAACATCCTCACACCTGTTTTCCATACCTTTCCTAATAATACCCAACATTCTATTTGCTTTCCTAGCCGCAGCAGCACACTGAGCAGAAGGTTTCAGTGTATTATCGACGACGACACCCAGATCCCTTTCTTGGTCGGGAACTCCTAACGTGGAACCTTGCATGACGTAGCTTTAATTCGGGTTCTTTTTTCCCACATGCATCACCTTGCACTTGCTCACATTAAACATCATCTGCCATTTAGCCGCCCAGTCTCCATAAATTCTGGTGCGTGGATCTGAAAAGGGGGTGTGGGCACGGGAAGGACATGGGCAGGTTGGGGTGTACCTAAATATATGTGCGTTGTTAGAGAATTAGCAGGATCTGCTCCTAATTAACGTGTGGGTTTGATTGGTGTAAATGGTCACACTTAATTTAGTTGTAGTTCCCAGCGCTAAGCGCTATTCTAAAAACCAGGAGCGTAGCCAGACCAGCAGGAGGGGGATCCAGAGCCCGAGGTGAGGGGGTACCTTTTAGCCCCCCCCCCCCGGTGCCACCGACCCCCCCCATTGCCGAACCCCCCGCCACCAACTTTGACCCCCCCGCCACCAACTTTGACCGTCAAAGTTTGACCCCCCCTGCTGATGACCCTCTCGACCCCCCCTCCTGCTGCCAATCCGCCGTCGCCTACCTTTGCTGGTGGGGGACCCCAACCTCCGCCAGCCGAGCCGAGGTCCTCTTCTTCCCAATCCTGCGCAAGGCTTCGTTCTAGTCTGACGTCCTGCACGTTGTATGTGCAGGACGTCAGACTTACAGAAACAGAATGAAGCCTTGCGCGGGATTGGAAAGAGGAGGACCTCGGCTCGGCTGGCGGGGGTTGGGGTCCCCCACCAGCAAAGGTAGGCGACGGCAGGTTGGCAGCGGAAGGGGGCGGGGGGTCGAGAGGGTCGTCAGCACTTGCACTTAACTGGAGCGTCTACATAACCGAAGTTACCATTTTCACACCATTATTTAAGAAATCACACAGAGCCACTGTAGCCAGTGTAGCTTAACTTATTTATTACTGCTATTGGACAGTTAACAATTTTCATTCAATACAAAATGTTGTGAGACATCGCCCATTTTCTGAAAAAGAACAATAAAACAAAAATTAGTGTCATTTTAAAGGTATATAAAAAATCTGTAATTGTTTTCTGTACAATGTTTTGTCTACTTGTGTTGTAGACAAGGTCCAGCAGATCATAATAATGTTCATAACTCTGGCAACCTTTACCCTCTAGATAAGCTCTTACATTGTCCACGCAGCAGCAAATGTCACAATGGGTCTTGCTTCACACTCACTGCCAACTTTCACCCCCAATGGCTCATCATCTGTGTCTCCAGCATCCTCAGCCACAGACTGAGCAAATCTCTTCATCGTTTATATCAACAGCCACATAGCAGTCAGACTCCTCTGGAGTAACTCCCGCTGAGACATCTACAGTAAATGCAGGGTTATCATCAAAGCATTCTTTTCATAAAGGTAGCCATCTGTTGCAGTGGGCAATCATATTTTGTTTAACACGATGTCAGGCCTCCTTCTGTTTATGTAGTGAGTCCAGTAGGCTTAGCTTGCAAGCCAACTCGGACTCTCTCTTGCCAATGTTTTCATCATTGTCCATTGTCCCCATCAGATGGCACAGCACCAGTGCTCTGTAATGCTTCTTGAAATTGGCTATGATACCCTGATCCATTGGCTGGATAAGTGAAGCTATGTTTGGTGTAGGAACACAATCTTAATATTTGATAGTCTAGCGTCAACGATGTGTGCTGCAGAGTTGTCACGTAGCATCAAAATTTCACACTTCTGCCTGTGCATTGTGCTATCCAATTTATTTCAGCGATTGCAGCTACATTTCTCAGGTCATCCAAGCATTTTTGTTTGCCTCATAGACCACTAGGAGTAGTTTGACATTCTTGAAGTAATGTGGCTACTTTTTCAGATTGCCAGTGGCTCCAATTTTTCACTTCCATACATGTTGCATGAGAGTAGCAGTGTCAGTCTTTCATTTGGCACTTTTGTTCTGGCCAACTCAGCCTGCTTGAATTCCAGCATCCCATCTGGAATAGCTCTCAAATAAAGACCTATTTCATCTGCATTGAAAATGTCACATGGTTGGTAATCTTTCACGATGCCCGGTAGAACATTTGATACCCATTTCTCCTCATCCATGTCATCTGCATCTTGTTTTTCACCATGCTGTTGTGTCTTACTTTCCATTGTTCTGACCATCCAACATTTGAACTGAAATTGGCCAATCCAAGGTTTTTTGCCAAATGATTGGCTTTCTCCATCAGTAGGGGACCACTGACAGGAAACTGATGGCTTCTTGCTTGTGAAAACCAGCGAAGAAGACATTCTTCCACATCTGCTTTTCCAGCTCTCTTGTGTTTCCTTTCAGGATTGGTGTTGTTCTGCCAATCTTCAAGAAGCTTGTCCTTCTGCTTGTAGGTGCATGAGATTTGACTTGGATGCACCCTATAGTCTATTACAATGAAAGCCTGACATTCCTTATTGTCCAATCTTTTTATAACATCGATCCTACCTGTGAGTGATAGCGCTTTACACATGCCAGAGTGTTTAGGTGCTCAGTTCAACTTTATAGGTCATACCTTTGATACTCCACCCTTACTGCAGCCCAGTTTTGGTACAGACATAGAATCAAACTTGCGTTTAGGTGCTTGGCTCAACTTCACAGCCCACACCCTCGGTACTGCACTGCCACTACAGCCCACAGTTTTGATAGAGACGCAGAATCAAACTTCTGTTTAGGGTTGATTGGACGAGGAAGAAAATGGTGGTCACCCTCCTCCATCACTCGGAGAGTGGACAAGAAAGAACATGGCGGTCACATGACCTCTTCTCTCCACATCAGAAGCTGCTAGCTAATAAAGGAGTGAGAGAAAAGAGGGAGG